>NW_015544138.1:298272-302133 GCF_001515605.1 Sinocyclocheilus anshuiensis | reverse complement strand
AGAGAACCCCTTGGTCTTGAGCCACCACTGTAGGGGTCTCATGTACAGCAGGCCAAGAGGTATCACGTTGGACGCTGCTGCCATCAAACCCAGCAGTCTCTGAAACTGCTTGACGGTGAGTGACCGGCCTTCTCTGACTTTCGCGACTGCGGTGAGGACCGACTCGATCCGAGCAGGGGACAGACGTGCCTGCATCGTGGTCGAATCCCACACCACGCCCAGATAAGTGGTCCTCTGTAATAGAGAAAGCACACTTTTCTTGGCGTTTAGTCTTAACCCCAGCTCTTTCATATGGGCGAGAACAACATCTCGATGTTGAACCACCATCTTTTCCGATTGTGCTAATATCAACCAATCGTCGATATAATTTAGTATGCGGATGCCCTGAAGTCCCAGAGGAGCCAGAGCAGCATCCACACACTTCGTGAAAGTGTGGGATGAGAATGCAAGGCCGAACGGAAGAACCTGATATTGGTGAGCTTTTCCCCCAAAAGCAAACCTTAGGAACTTCCTGTGTTGAGGAAGGATGGAGATATGGAAGGATGCGTCTTTCAGATCTATCGTGACAAACCAGTCCTCGGACATGATCTGAGACACGACCTGTTTGAGTGTTAGCATGTGTGAGTCTAAATCAAGTGATTCACGGTACGCAATTTGAAGTCCTGATCTGAATCAGATGATTGCGAAGTTCCAATCTAAATCAAGTGATTCGCGAACATTGCTTGCGATGATTTTAAAAAGTAGTTTGTTCGTATCTAAATCAAGTGATTTACGATACGCTATTTGAAATCCCGAACTGAACCAAATGATTGGCGATATGCGATCCGATTCAAGCGCTTTGAAACAGTGATTCATTTTGAGATGTAATGGTTTAACTGATTCAGAGTTTTGAAAAGCTCTGTTTCACCCATCACTACTTTTTAAAATCATCGCTAGTGATGTCAAAATTCTAACATGAATGGCTCTTTAGAACTGTTATTTTTTTTGCTAGTGAATCGCTTGAACGGAATGATCGAAGTCACAAGCTTGAATTTGAATCAATCGGCGCAATTCCAGCGTAAATGACTCACTCAACTGATTAATTTAGTCTGTTTCTCTTTTCGCGTCTTCAGTCAAGGTTCAGTCAATATTAATTCACGCAAAAAAAAACATGCACACATACGTAACCAAATTCACATGCATGAAACCAAATTTACGTGCACGAAAAAAATTATATATTCACAAAAACCAATTCATGTGCACAAAATAAGAATATATAAAATATGTTCCACAAAGGCAAAACACGATTCACATATGTACAACTGTGTACAAAAATTTAGAATGTTTAAAATTCACGAGTTTATCATGGACTGTGAATGTATGAATCGCTTTGGATTTGTGTGTGTGTTTTGAGACTTTCCTTACTTTCCTGGCAGCGAGCTCCTCCCACATGGGACACTCATACTCTTTAGCCAATCAGAGTTGAGCCGCTGTGGGCGTGCCTACCTGGATGTTACATCATCAGCGTGAGACCACAATTCAGCGGAGGTATGTGCAGTTGATCGTTTCATTTCAGTTAACTAGCCAAGTAAAGGTGTATTGTGTTATTTTTGCATGTTTACATAAGTTTAAGAAGTTAAAGCCATTCCTATTGTTTTTTTTTAGATGTTTCCATGATGTTGCTAAGAATTTTCTATGGTGTTCTTATTGGTTGCTAGGGTGTTGCTATGCATTTCCTAGACTGTTCTAGGAGTTTGTTAGGGTGTTCTGAGTTGTTGCCAGGATGTTGCTAAGGAGTTTCTAGGTTGTTCTGGGATGTTGCAATGCAGTTTCTAAGGTTTTCTGATTGTTTGCTAGGGCATTGCTATGAGGTTCAAAGAGCTTTTGCCAGGATGTTACCAAGGAGATTCTAGGGTGTTCTGATTGGTTTCTAGGGCTTTGATGGGCAGTTAGTGCTGTGGAAGTTTTTTTTTTTTTTTTAGGGTGTTCTGATTGGTTGCTAGGACGTTGCTATGCGGTTACCGGAGTTTTGGCCAGGATGTTTCTGATTGGTTGCTAGGGTGTTACTATGCAGTTCCCTAGAGTGTTCTGGGGGATTGCTAGTTTTATTAATTTTAGTACATCAACTTAAACTTATTAATTTCAGTTAGTCGCCAAGGCAAGAGTTCTAATTTTTGTTTATGTTTATAAGTTTAGGTTGTTCATCTAATATTTAGAAATGAAGGTTGCATTTGTTTTAGGAGATCTTTTAGATAACTATGCTTATATTTCTCTACTGTAAATCACTCTGGATTGAAGCGAATAGCAGAAGATCACCTGTATTGTCTCATGTGTGTTTGTTTTTGTGTAATTCAGAGCCGTAGCGTGTTTAACAGCGATCAAACCCCGTCATGTGTGCGTGACGTATCTGTTGAGTCATCTAACCTGTAGCACTGCGCTAACACACACTTCAATTAACTCTATTTGCTCGCTTCTCCCTGTGTAAATTTATCATCGTCTTCATATCGCCACATTTCAGTGAATCCAGCTGTTTCTGTTCGGTTTCTGCTTGAGAAAACACTTGAAGCATGAATCACAACAGCATGGAATGAATGGAGAGATTTACAGGACAGAGTTTGTTTCATTTCTCAAAATATCTTCTTTTGCGTTCCACAGCAGAAACACAGTCGCTGCAGTGAAACTGCTGAACTCTGAAGTGTTTGTTTTCAGTGTGGACGTCTGATGCTTGTGTTTGTGTCCCTCTGAGTGAAGACAAAACACTGGACAAATGTCCTCATAGCAGGAGAAGACAAACACCAAATGGCTTATCAGAGGGAGATCTGCGCATCAGGATGGACAGATGAGGGTGTGAGAAGACAAGCATGAGAAATGAGTCGAGATGCAGACGAGCAGACTCACTCACACACACACAAAACCCTAAGGTGCTTCATAACAGGAACCAAGAGAGGAGTCTAATGAGGGAGAGAGAAAGAAAATAAACTTTGCATTAAATCTTAAATCTGGTTAAACATTTCAAATGCGTGTTCAAATGCAATTTAAATGTAGTTGTTTAATAATAAATTAATAAAAATTAAGTGAATATATGCAGACAATAAAGTTTACTATTTAAATTCAGTTCTTTCTTAAACAAAAATGTAAAAAAGATATAGAGATTTAATAAATGCAGATATAATAAATGTATATATGCAGATATAATAAAATATGCAATTTATATATTGCATTTTATATATATTTACATTTACATTTAGTAATTTTGCAGACGCTTTTATCCAAAGCGACTTACAATTGGGGAATACATAAAGCGATTCTTCTTAAAGAGGCAAACAGATACAGGAAGTGCTTGTAATACCAAGTTCTTAGACATTGTTCAAATAAGTACAAGCTAGAAAGAGAAGGAATAAATAAAGAGAGTTTTTTTTAATTTTTATGATGATGGAGTCAAGTAGCTTCGAAAGAGATGAGTTTTCAGCTGTCGCTTGAAAATTGTCAGGGATTCAGCATTCCGGATAGGGGTGGGAAGATCATTCCACCAGCCAGGAATGGTGAACGAGAATGTTCTGGAAAGTGATTTTGAGCCTCTCTGTGATGGTACCACGAGGCGTCGCTCACTAGCGGATCTCAGACTTCTGGAGGGGATGTAGATTCGTAGTAGTGAGTGGAAGTAGGCGGGTGCTGAGCCTGTGGCTGTTCTATATGCAAGCATCAATGTCTTGAAGAACCTAGCATACATACATATATATGAAATTAAATAAAAAATTGTATATATTTTTTACATATATTTAAATGTGCATTTAAATGCACATGATAAAAGGAAAAATATAAATGTATATATGCAGATATAATAAAATATGTAATTTATAAATTGCATTATATATATATATA
>NW_015544138.1:297077-297899 GCF_001515605.1 Sinocyclocheilus anshuiensis | reverse complement strand
TCGTGTTTTTATCCATAATATTTATTTTGAATGTTTTATTTTAAGTAATAAGTATTTTAAGCAATGTTTTAATAATTCATAGATAGATAGATAGATCATTATATGATCAAATTCTTCTACTCCATCATGTGTTCATCTGTCGCTGTGGTCGGAAAGCATCAGTTAAAGGAATCTAAATTTAAATGTAAATTTTCACTCCAGGTAATTTAAAAGCTAATCAGCCGAGCGAGACATCAAGACGCGAAACGCTCCTGAGGGAGTTTTATGCCAATATGTGATTAAAAGTATTGATTATGGATCACAGTGCGAATAACTGGGCAAATTATTTAGCCTTTTTATATCCATGAATTACATGAAATCAATAAAGTGTCATCAATACACACAGGGATTGTAGTCTGTCTACCCATGATGCACCAGCCACAGATTCTGACGTGTAGAGTCTTTAGAGATGCGCTAAACTACACCGATTCACAATCAACTAGCTGATGATGTTATGAGCAGATAATTAGTCCGTCTTAATGAGGCCTCATATAACTAGACTGGTTGTTCATGCATTTCTAAGGATGCGTTCTTGTGTTTAAAAAAAAACTTAACATGCATTTGTAATTAATGATAATTGTAATGAATTTTAATTAATACAATTAAAAAAATAATTAAATTGTAATTAAAATTTAAATAAAAATATATAACATTTTACTGTAATATTTAATTTAATATAATATTTAATTTAATTTAATATTAATATTAATATTTCTTATTTGTATAATATTTTATATATTTATTTTATATTTTTATATTATTAATATACTGTGTGTGTGTATA
>NW_015544138.1:296761-296968 GCF_001515605.1 Sinocyclocheilus anshuiensis | reverse complement strand
ACACACACACACACACACACACACACACACACACACATAAATAGTGTGTGCATCATTATTAGGCAAGTTGATATTCTGATCATTTTTAGTCAATTCTGCAAGACATACTTTTCAGGATAGGAGATGGACTAAAAATTAGCTCCTAAAACGTACTGCCAGATTCTGGAAGATAAATTCTTCAAACAGTGGTACAAGAGGATGTGTTGC
>NW_015544138.1:295257-296742 GCF_001515605.1 Sinocyclocheilus anshuiensis | reverse complement strand
TACAAGAGGATGTGGTGCTGGTCCTTCAAGAGTCACTCACAACTTATCTGTCCATAAAATTAGTCTTCATATATTTCACAACACTTCAGCTTGTGATTCTTAAGTGAGGGTAATTTTTTAGGATTTTTTATCCAAGCAAAGTCTCTGAGAACCTGACACCTTGTAATTCTGGAGACTCCAGGTAGGTTGCAGTTCTGGAAAATGGTGGCGCTGGAAACTAAATGCTTCCTGATGGTTTCACACCTAATTCTTCACATTAATTCTTAATTATTTTGCAGTTAACATGTCTTTTCTTCTCCACCTGTTTTTTTCTGACCCTGCTGACCCACTGAGCATTTTACTGTCCAATGGTCATGCCTTAAATTTGCAAATTCTAGTATTGCATTAGTTTTGAATATTTCTCATGGGCATTTAATCATTTTTTACTTTCAGTCTGTTAACTTTCTTTTTTTGGCTCATTTTATCTGTAAAAGAAAACCTGCCTAATCTGCTTTTTCTGTTTTTCACTTCATGGACAGCCCTTATGGACAAAAATATATCACTTATAAATGATTAAATACAACATTAATAGTGGTTATTAAGATTGATGTGGTTTGGAATTGGTAAAATGTGCTTGAAATTTTTTTTTTATCAGAATATCAACTTGCCTAAAAATTTACATTTACATTTTACATTTAGTCATTTAGCAAACGCTTTTATCCAAAGTGACTTACAAAGTAGAAGCAATCAGACCAACGAGAGAGCAACAATATACAAGTGCTGTGACAAGTCTAAGTTAGTCCAGCACAGTGCACTTTTTTTTTAATAAACAAATTAGACCAAAACGAATAGAATAGGTAAGTGCTAGTATTAATTGGTCTGGTGATGGCGAAAAAGATGTGTCTTTAGATGTTTCTTGAAAATGTTTAAAGACTCAGCTGCTCGGATTGAGATCGGCAGGTCATTCCACCAGCTGGGAACAGTCCAGGAAAAGGTCCCTGAGAGTTATTTTGTGCCTCTTTGGGATGGCACCACGAGGCATCAGCCAGTGGTTGTCTTGTAGGCAAGCATCAGTACCTTGAATTTGATGCGAGCGGCTACTGGTAGCCAGTGTAACCTGATGAGGAGAGGTGTGACATGAGCTTTCTTCGGCTTGTTGAAGACCACTCTGGCTGCTGCATTCTGGGTCAGTTGCAGAGGCTTGACAGTACAAGAGCTTGGACAAGGAGTTGTGCAGTCTGCTCTGTTAGGAAGGGTCTAATCTTCCTAATGTTGTATAAGGCAAACCTGCAGGACCGGGCTGTTGTAGCAATATGGTCTGTGAAGCTTAACAGATCATCCATCACAACTCCAAGGTTCCTGGCTGTCCTGGAAGGAGTTATGGTTGACGAACCTATCTGTATAGAGAGGTTGTGATGAAGTGCAGGGTTGGCTGAGACCACGAGCAGTTCTGTCTTAGCAAGGTTGAGTTGAAGGTGATGATCCTTCATCCAGCCAGAAATGTCT
>NW_015544138.1:294847-295059 GCF_001515605.1 Sinocyclocheilus anshuiensis | reverse complement strand
CTGGAACCACAAGCAGTTCTGTCTTAGTAAGGTTGAGTTGAAGGTGATGGTCCTTCATCCAGCTAGAAATGTCTCTCAGACAGGCTGCAATGCGAGAAGCTACCGTCGAATCATCTGGTTGGAATGAGAAGTAGTGTTGTGTCATCAGCATAGCAATGATAGGAAAAGCCATGCTTCTGAATGACAGATCCTAATGATGACATGTAGATGGT
>NW_015544138.1:293356-294557 GCF_001515605.1 Sinocyclocheilus anshuiensis | reverse complement strand
ATCTGGTGGTTAACTGTGTCAAAAGCAGCAGACAGATCCAGCAAGATGAGTACTGAGGATTTGGAAGCTGCTCTTGCCAGTCTCAGGGCTTCAGTAACCGAGAGCAGGGCAGTCTCAGTTGAGTGGCTGCTTTTGAAGCCAGATTGGTTGCTGTCCAGGAGGTTGTTCTGTGCAAGAAACATAGAGAGTGGGTTGAACACAACTCACTCAAGTGTCTTTGCAATGAATGGAAGAAGGGATACCGGTCTGTAGTTTTCTAAAAGTGCTAGATTTAGAGAGCGTTTTTTAAGCAGTGGGCTTACCCGAGCCTGCTTGAATGCTGTGGGAAATTTACCAGTGTGAAGAGAGGTGTTGATAATGTGAGTAAGCGAAGGTATGACTGAAGAAGAAATGGCCTGAAGGAGGTGAGTGGGGATAGGATCAAGTGGACAAGTAGTAGGATGATTAGAAAGGATAAGTTTGGAAACGTCCGTCTCCGAAAGTGGAGAGAAGGAGGAGAGAGGGTGTGTATTTGTCGCTATGAAGTTATCATCAGTTTGTGGTGTGGGGAATGGGTCACTGATGGTTCTTGTTTTATTTGTGAAGAAAATTGCAAAGTCATCAGCTGTAAGAGTTGATGAAGGAGGAGGGGGAGGAGGACAGAGAAAAGAAGAGAAAGTTTTGAAAAGTGTCCGAGAGTCAGAGCAGTTGTTAATTTTGTTGTGGTAGTATGTCTTTTTAGCAGTGAAGACATTTGCAGAGAAGGAAGAGAGGAGTGACTGATACACACTAAGGTCGGTAGAGTTTTTTGATTTGCAGCATTTCCTCTCTGCAGCCCTGAGTTTAGAGCGATGTTCACGGAGAACATCGGACAGCCAGGGGGCAGAGGGAGTACCAGAGGAGTACCATCCTCAGGAAACTTTGAAAGTAACACATCCAACTCCCCCAAGAAGTTGCCCAGTTGACCTGGGGGACGAAAAACAACTACAAAGGGGATTTTAACAGAGTGGGTAATAGTAATTACATGTGATTTAAATGAACTGTTGCCTGTAAGAGATGGTTGAAGATCAAATTTCCATTCATTTGAGATAAGGAGACCAGTACCTCCACCCCTCCCAATCGTGCGAGGGGTATGTGAAAAAGTGAAATTAGTGGAGAGGGCTGCAGGAGTGGCAGTGTCCTTAGGTTTGATCCAAGTCTCAGTTAGGGCCATGAGGTTGAG
>NW_015544138.1:292423-292987 GCF_001515605.1 Sinocyclocheilus anshuiensis | reverse complement strand
ATATATATTTATTTATATATATATATATATATATATATATATATACATTCAGGTCCATCAGAAGTTGTGCTGATTCCTTTGGAGAACCTTTAGGCTATCTGAGAAACACCTTTCCATCCTCCGACCCGCTCCGGACACAAGGGCAGATCCGTCCCGGCAGACGAACCTTTGGGTTACACAGGCACTTTGAGATGCATGTCGTCATATCACGGCCTCAGACTGCAGAGGAAACAGCTCAGAAGCAGGAGTGGCAGTGTTCTCAGGTTTGATCCAAGTCTCAGTTAGGGCCATGAGGTTGAGACCGGAATGAGTAGCAATAGAATAAATAAATTCTGCTTTGTTAACAGCAGACTGGCAGTTCCAGAGACCAATTGGAATAGAGAGTAAAGTAGTAGAGGACAGAGGGACAGGCCATAGATTATTAGGATTGGCCTGCCTCCAAAGTACAGTGCGTGAGTGTCATCAGCATAGCAATGATAGGAAATTATAGGAAAAGCCATGATTCTGAATGACAGATCCTAAAGATGACATGTAGATGGAGAAAAGAAGTGGTCCAAGCGCTGA
>NW_015544138.1:271313-292052 GCF_001515605.1 Sinocyclocheilus anshuiensis | reverse complement strand
TAAGTAAAGATGTTCCATGAAGATATTTTGTAAATTTCCTACCGTAAATATATAAAAACGTAATTGTTGATTGGTAATAAGCATTGCTAAGAACTTCATTTGGACAGCTTTAAAGGAATATTTAGATTTTTTTTATAAATAGTTGTGTCTCAGCCAAATATCGTCCTATCCTAACAAACCATACATCAATGATGCCTCCAAAGTACAGTGCGTGAGTGTCATCAGCATAGCAATGATAGGAAATTATAGGAAAAGCCATGATTCTGAATGACAGATCCTAAAGATGACATGTAGATGGAGAAAAGAAGTGGTCCAAGCGCTGAGCCTTGAGGAACCCCAGTAGCAAGAAGTTGTGACTTAATGATTATGCACGCACTGTGTGTATATATATATATACAGTATATATATATATTTATTTATATATATATATATATATATATATATATATACATTCAGGTCCATCAGAAGTTGTGCTGATTCCTTTGGAGAACCTTTAGGCTATCTGAGAAACACCTTTCCATCCTCCGACCCGCTCCGGACACAAGGGCAGATCCGTCCCGAAATCATTAGGATATTAAGTAAAGATGTTCCATGAAGATATTTTGTAAATTTCCTACCGTAAATATATAAAAACGTAATTGTTGATTGGTAATAAGCATTGCTAAGAACTTCATTTGGACAGCTTTAAAGGAATATTTAGATTTTTTTTATAAATAGTTGTGTCTCAGCCAAATATCGTCCTATCCTAACAAACCATACATCAATGAAAAGCTTATTTATTCAGCTTTCAAATGACTTCAATTTAAAAAAATTGACCTTTATGACTGGTTTTGTGGTCCAAGCTCACATATAAGAGCACATTGTTCATGCAGTCAAGGCTTTTTGCTCTCCAGCAAATCCAGTTATTTGGCTTTGTGAGTGAATGCAACACTGCAACCGTCCCTATTTCATGTCAGATTAATCTCCACACTGGAACCGAGCTGTTGATGGTGTTTTCTTCTGCAGAGCTAAGTTTCAGACATTCGGTTACAGCCCAGAACTGACTTCACACACACACACACACATACACACACACACACACACACACGAGACGCTCAGAATCCAGCAGGCAAAAGCACCGCTGTTTATTTTCAGACGTCGAGGCCAGAAAAATGTTTGAAAGAAGCAATTCAGCCGTTCTAGAGCTTTAACATTCATCACATATAAACCCTGCTGAATTATTAGACACATTGAGTGCATAAGACACTCGGTCTGCAGGAATAAACATACATTTGTGACAGCGTTTTACAGGTAGCCATATATTTTTAGTCAATATGTGATGGATATTACGACTCATGTTGACATTTTACCTCGCATAAGGATAAATGAATTATTGTTTTACATTTTCTCTTCATCTTTTAGGCCTCAAATGAGACATTGCATGTGTTTTAAGACATGTTAAGACCGGAAACGTCTATACAGTGATTTCATGTTGACTTTAAATGAGGAAGAGGCAGTGTAAACCCAGCGGCCTGCTGGGATTGCGTGTCTGGTGTCTTTAGGGCAGGTGGAGGATGCGGTTTCACTCCAGTGCTCTGAATTAATGGCAGAAAAACCAGACGAGTCAAAACAATATTCTCACAGCATTTTTATGAACTAAATTTGCATAGACACAAATACAGAAGATGTTTTATTATTATTTATTTTTTTGCATTAATAGCAGTAAATGGAAGTGTGACTGAACTGTGATGTTTTGCAATGCAAAACTCTTATTCTTAATGAATATTTTGCCTTGTTTTTCAGTTGAAACTATGTAAAAACACTCAAAACAAGGCCGAATTACTTTTGAATTGCAAGACATCCAGTCTTGTTTTCATGGATTATATCAGATTGGATCATAGGCCAGTTGTGTTGCGTTAATGGCAGGTAACTAATGTGTGATTAAATTATGATGTGCTTCACTGCCAAAAATCCTACTCTTAATGAGTGTTTTTTGTCTTGTTTTGCAGTTAAAATATCTAAAAATATACATTTACCAGCTCTTCATCCAGCATTGCGATCAAGTGAGAAAATCGGACAAAATACAGTTATATTCAAATCGCAATCCATGAAAACAAGTCTTAAATATCTTATGCAATCGTGTTTATAAGTACAGTATTTTTAGATGTTGTAACTGGAAAACAAGACGCAATTGCTCATTAAGAATAGGATTTTTGCAGTGCAGCACATCATAATTCAGTCAGACTTGAGTTTTCTGCCATTAACTCAACACTCTTGTGCGGTTGCATTGACTGATTCAGACCGATGGAGTCTGACGCAGCAGCACAGGGGAAGTATTGTGTCGTCTGGATCTGAACGCACTTCCGTCCCCCTCCGGCTGTGAATCGCTCTCCACACGTCAGGAATCTGAGAGACTTCGGGATCAAAGCAGGGAATGCAGAACTCGCTGCCAGAACAACCCCAATGATTGTGGAAATTTGTCCAGCAGAATCAAGAGCCGCTCACCTGGAGCTTCAGGAAAACATTCAGTCCAGCCTTTAAAATGTAAGAGAAACGTCCAGTGTTTTACATGCTGAACTTGATTATGCTAAACATCTTGAAAGGTCATAAACAGCTCAGGTAAAAAAAAAAAAAAAAACTACGTGATTTAAAGTTTTTAACCAAATGTAGTTTTTGTGTATTTTTGTCTTGTTTTCCAGTACAAATATCTAAACATTCTTAAATCAAGATACATTTACTTGAGAAGTAAAAGAACTGTTAGGTTTATTAGATATTAAGTCATGTTTTCTACAAAATCTACAAAAATTAAGTGAGTTTATACTTAAAACAAGAACAAATATCTGTCAATTCAGTTAGAACGCAATTCAGTAGGAAAACTTTTTTTTTTTTTGGACCCCATTTGCAGATATTTTTCTGGTTTTCAGCAAAAAAATAGCTTAATTTTGATGTGCTTTTTCAGAAAACTAAGTTTTCAAAAATCATGTTTTTTCATTGTGCATTCCAATTAATCTCAATCAAACTGCAGTTGATTAGGTTAAAAATTAACTACAAAATACAGCTAACTAACACAATAAAAACATGATATCATAAAAAACATGATTTTTAACATTTAAAAAAACTGAGTTATCTGTTTTTGCAAATAAACTCTTCACATTGTTTTTGCAGTGTAGTATGAGTCTTAATTTGTGTGCATTTAAACATTAACCTTTACATGCACTTGATGTTTGTACATCACTGTTTGCCGTTCTGACAGATTTCTGACGCTCGAGAGCATCAAAACGAATTGATTGGGGACAAAGCACGGCTGCGGATGATCTTTGATGTTGAGCTTCAATCCAGGAGTAGAAATAATCAAAAACAGTTATATAACTGCTGTCAAGAGTTTACACCCCATACAGAACGTACAGGTTTGTTTTAGACTTTCTTTCTCATTTTATTTCTAACTCTCACTGATCACTGTCATTCATTCTTCTGGGGCGGTTAGCAAACATTTCTTTCTTCATTCACAGTCCAGAAAGCAAATGACATGTGACAGTCACAACAGCATATTCCTCACGGCCTGATGTCCTTAAACAGCTGCTTTAAATGCTGCGGGACAGTATAAAGACCCTCCTGTACTAGGAGTGCTGGGTTAATCTCAGGGAACCTGTCAAGAGTAGGAGGGAAATGTGGTTAAATGTCATGAAAATAATGCCAGAATGCAAAACACTGAAAGGGTACTAACAATAGGCTTCTTTTTCAAATGCAAAAAAAAAATAATGTTTTTTTTTTTCTTTTGATTGATTTTCAATATATTTTTTATTTAATTTTGAAATGTGACCCAGACATGTTTTTCTGAGATGGATCCTAAACTATGGAAACTTGTTTCTGCCATGGAATATGGATCGCAAGATGTAAATGCAGAATTCTTGAAAATAAGTCAGAATTATTCATGTAAACGCAGAATTCTGCGAAAAGTCAGAATTGTGAGAGAGAAAAAAACACAGAAAACAACACTGAAACACGGTTTACATCTTGCAATTTGAACTTTTAAAATTCCATGGCAGTGTTACAAGAGAATTCTGAGGGGAAAAAAGTCAGAATTGCAGAATCTAAATTCAGATTTTTTTTGGGGCGGGGGGGGAGGGATGCGGGGAGTCAGAATTGAGAGATGTAAACAGAATTCTGGGGGAAAAGTCAGAATTGCGGGATGCAAAAAGAGAATTCTTGGGAAAAAAGTCAGAATTCTGAGATGCAAATGCTGAATTCTGGGAAGAAAGTTATAATTCCGAGATGCAATTGCTGAATTCTGGGAAAAGGTCAGAATTGAGAGCTATAAACAGAATTCTGGGAAAAAAAAGTCAGAATTCTGAAATGCAAATGCTGAATTCTGGGAAAAGGTCAGGATTGAGAGATGTAAACAAAATTATGGGAAAAAAAGTCAAAATTGCGGGATGCAAACACAGAATTCTGGGACAAAAGTCAAAATTGCGGGATGCAAACAGAATTCTGGGACAAAAGTCAGAATTGCGTGATGCAAACACAGAATTCTGGGACAAAAGTCAAAATTGCGGGATGTAAACAGAATTCTGGGACAAAAGTCAAAATTGCGGGATGCAAATGCAGAATTCTGGGAAAAAAGTTATAATTCCGAGATGCAAATGCTGAATTCTGGGAAAAGGTCAGAATTTAGAGATGTAAACAGAATTCTGGGGGAAAAAAATCAGAATTCCAAAATGCAAATGCTGAATTCTGGGAAAAGGACATAATTGAGAGATGTAAACAGAATTCTGGGAAAAAAGTCAAAATTGCGGGATGCAAATGCAGAATTCTGGGAAAAAAGTTATAATTCCGAGATGCAAATGCTGAATTCTGGGGGGAAAAAGTCAAAATTGCGGGATGCAAACAGAATTCTGGGACAAAAGTCAGAATTGCGTGATGCAAACACAGAATTCTGGGACAAAAGTCAAAATTGCGTGATGTAAACAGAATTCTGGGACAAAAGTCAGAATTGCGGGATGCAAATGCTGAATTCTGGGAACAAAGTCAGAACTTGAGACTAACACCAGAGAAAATCTTGAGGCAAGACACAGTCTGCAATGAAACACAGCAGCTAAATGTGCTAATATTGAATTAAAGCTTGAAGGGATTCATGCAGTAAAGCTAAAGTAGCGTCTGCATTAGCATGTTTGCTTTAGTAATACAAACTCGTTTGTCAGTCGGCGACACGCTGTTCGCCAGCAGTTCGAGCAGACAGACGTCCAGGCCTGTCAGGCTTGGGTTTTGAGCTCTGATTGGCTGATGTTTGATGGTGGACTGAAGCCAGGTGACTGGCGTATGCGTTCGATCCTTCCTTCTGTTTGTTTGCCTTCCTGCCTTTGTTTATTCTAGAGATTTCCTGTGCAAACGCAGCGCAACAGGATCGCTCTATTTCAGTGGAGAATTCGGTCAATTACATGAAATCTACTGAGCGGTTTATTTAATGGCCCCGGTTGAGTGAGGCTTTGTTTTTCTGCCAGGCTATACGCTAAATCAAAGTGAGCTTTAAGCAAATATTTTTTTCATTTTTTTAGGGGATTGCATCGAATGATTTATTAACACTGCTTAAAATGATTTTCTTACTCACTATTTTTGTCTTGTGTTTTACAGTACAAATATCTAAGCATTCTTAAATCAAGATACATTTACAACAAGGTTTTGTTTTCTGAAAAAATTATCAAAATGAAGTCACTTTCTGCTTAAAACAAGAACAAATGCATTGAATATGTTCTTCTAACAGCACAAACGCAGGGCAAAGACTCATTGTGGAAGATCTGAATGCCTTTATCCTTGAGCCAAGAGCCTGTTTCACACCGGAAACCTCTCAATTAATTATTAGAACGGATAAAAGAGGGGAAAAACTGCTTTAGATTTCCATTCAAAGAGCAAAATCCATCCAGAGGAGGAGAATCCCGGCAGGAGATTAAGAATTGTGCTGGTTCTCCGCTGGGACGTTCGGAAGTGGTCCACGGCAAAACCGCATCTTTGCCTAATTAGCAGAGTTTGTTGGAGCGCTTAGCCTGCGGGAGACGAACTGAGCTCTCAATCTTGTTTAAGGATTAAACGCTCGGTCCACACGTCATGAGAGCAGGGTGGCGGAAGTTCTGGCTCTCGCTTTCACAGGCCAGTGTGTCATTAGAGTAAATGTGCTCAACAGTTTCAACCGACCCATGCTAATCCTAACCAGCTAATTGAGTAAAGGCAGTCTGAAAATGAATTATTCTACCATGAAAATGAAATACTGTGGAGGTTAGTTTATGGTTGTAAGACGAAAACCCAAAAATAACCTTTAGAGAACGTTTGGAGAACATTTTGTTTATGTTCTTATGAGTACATAAACATGAGAAACTAAAAAGAACATTCTGAGAATGTTAAGAATTGGTTCCCCAAAAATAACCCAAATGGAACTTTAAATTAACGTTAGGAGAACGTTCTGTGTTTGATGGGCAGCAAAGCAGCTGAATTCACAGAAATAACTTTATAATGCAAATTTCCAAAGGAGAGCTCTTTAATATTTTTTTGGTTTTTATATGGAGTAAGCACTATGACCAAAAAAATAAATAAAAAAATTAGCGTTTTATATCAGAGTAATGCTAAATATCATAATATAGATACTGTATGAAATGTAATTTTAAAATTATCTATATGTTGAATAATCATGTCTATTCACAAAAAATAACTTTATAATGCAACTTTCCAAAGGAGAGCTCTTTAATATCTCAATAGTTTCTCCTGGATGAGAAACAGATGAGAGCAAACTGAGACTTGTTTATAGCTGTATGTCAATAATTCTCTCATTTGTGTCTGTTTTTGTATCTTCAAAGTCATTTCGGGTGAAAAAATCTGAGATATAGTTGATGCTTTGCCATGATGGGCTATGAAAAAGCAATGCAATACATTTTTATTTTAGGCTTTTTGGCTCTAAATATGTTCTGCTTATGGTGGGAATGTTCATCTCAAATATCCAATGGGATGAGGGCACACAAATCATTGGTGTGTTATGATGTGGTTTATATATAAATTTGTTACTAGTCCTTCTCCTGCCGCAGAAGCCCATAAATCTGAAGATAAATTACATAGTACAAGGAAAGTCCATTACAGAGCAGTGTAAATGGAGGCCATTGCTAGTTTACAACTCCATCATGTTGCTGAAAGCATTTTTACGAGCCTCGGCCATAAATATTGGGGCAGATAAAGCGCAGATAAGGAGTAGCTAATGGTTTAGCATGTCTTCAGGCACGCTGACCGCGGTAAACCAGGTCTGAAGATATGATATCTGTGAGCACAACGACTCGCCCAACGCCTAGAAGAGCCCCCGCAGATTCCCTGCAGGAGAGACGCAGAATAACTCGCATTTCCAAACAGACTGAGCTGTGGACCTAACACAACATATTAATGTGTGAGCTTGTCTGATCTGATATTTAAGCTGGACTGAAGCGTGTGATTGACAGGCTGAAGATGGTTTCACTTAACTGATGCTTTCAAGCTAAAAGTAGCTCATAACTCACCGATTTAGGAGAAAATCTTACAAATAATGAGCGTGTCAGTCCTAAATTTAGGACTCATAATTTTTTTGCTCTAAGAGTATTTCACA
Organism: Sinocyclocheilus anshuiensis; assembly: GCF_001515605.1. NCBI lineage: Eukaryota > Metazoa > Chordata > Actinopteri > Cypriniformes > Cyprinidae > Sinocyclocheilus > Sinocyclocheilus anshuiensis. The sequence goes on along the minus strand of NW_015544138.1, from coordinate 284,461 downwards.
AAGTGTTTTAGCACTAAAACTAGCTCCTAAATCTGTGAAAGGTTAGGAGTATTAAAGAGGACTCCTAAGATCAAACCACAAACTATCCTAAAATAGCTGTGGACAGCAATCTGCCTCGGAGCATAAACATTTTAGAAATATTTGACGATAATGAGCTTTTAAAAAGCTATCGCCTTTGGTTTTGGAGGTTATCCCAACTCCAGATTTTCCTTTGATTATATGCTTGTTTTCATTAACCAGCTGGGCAAAAAATAACAGATGTTCATGTGTCCAGTTTGTAATTAAACCAAACAAAACCAATGTTGTTTATGAGGAGGGTTTATACGAAGGCTGTTTATTTGCATAACCACTAATTGTTTACAAGAAGCACACATGTAAGAGGCTGACAATTAGCTGACACTTTTCATTTTAAAATCTTTATTTGAATGTGGCAACATAATATCGCACTCTACAATATTTCTATGAATAAATCTCCGACAGAGACTACCAGCCAATCACTGTGTGCATAGTTAATAAGCACGCTGACATCATCCATAGCAACGAGGTTAACCCCGCCCCCTTACTCTGAGTTTAAGACTTCTGTCTATTCCTTAGTACACGTTTGTCTCAGCAGCTTTGTGAATAGGTTTCAAGAGAAAACTCTTAGCTAAAAACGTTTACTGCTGTTTAGGAGCACTCTTAGTGGTGAGATTAAATGTTTTGTGAATGCAGGCCAAGGTCAGCGGATCACAACCTCCACTCGACCCCTCATACACTGCCACACAATAATCTTCTAACTCAGTCGTTCTGTCTTGTTTTCCAGAACAAATATCTAAACAAAACAGAATTCTGGGACAAAAGTCAGAATTGCGGGATGCAAATGCTGAATTCTGGGAACAAAGTCAGAACTTGAGACTAACACCAGAGAAAATCTTGAGGCAAGACACAGTCTGCAATGAAACACAGCAGCTAAATGTGCTAATATTGAATTAAAGCTTGAAGGGATTCATGCAGTAAAGCTAAAGTAGCGTCTGCATTAGCATGTTTGCTTTAGTAATACAAACTCGTTTGTCAGTCGGCGACACGCTGTTCGCCAGCAGTTCGAGCAGACAGACGTCCAGGCCTGTCAGGCTTGGGTTTTGAGCTCTGATTGGCTGATGTTTGATGGTGGACTGAAGCCAGGTGACTGGCGTATGCGTTCGATCCTTCCTTCTGTTTGTTTGCCTTCCTGCCTTTGTTTATTCTAGAGATTTCCTGTGCAAACGCAGCGCAACAGGATCGCTCTATTTCAGTGGAGAATTCGGTCAATTACATGAAATCTACTGAGCGGTTTATTTAATGGCCCCGGTTGAGTGAGGCTTTGTTTTTCTGCCAGGCTATACGCTAAATCAAAGTGAGCTTTAAGCAAATATTTTTTTCATTTTTTTAGGGGATTGCATCGAATGATTTATTAACACTGCTTAAAATGATTTTCTTACTCACTATTTTTGTCTTGTGTTTTACAGTACAAATATCTAAGCATTCTTAAATCAAGATACATTTACAACAAGGTTTTGTTTTCTGAAAAAATTATCAAAATGAAGTCACTTTCTGCTTAAAACAAGAACAAATGCATTGAATATGTTCTTCTAACAGCACAAACGCAGGGCAAAGACTCATTGTGGAAGATCTGAATGCCTTTATCCTTGAGCCAAGAGCCTGTTTCACACCGGAAACCTCTCAATTAATTATTAGAACGGATAAAAGAGGGGAAAAACTGCTTTAGATTTCCATTCAAAGAGCAAAATCCATCCAGAGGAGGAGAATCCCGGCAGGAGATTAAGAATTGTGCTGGTTCTCCGCTGGGACGTTCGGAAGTGGTCCACGGCAAAACCGCATCTTTGCCTAATTAGCAGAGTTTGTTGGAGCGCTTAGCCTGCGGGAGACGAACTGAGCTCTCAATCTTGTTTAAGGATTAAACGCTCGGTCCACACGTCATGAGAGCAGGGTGGCGGAAGTTCTGGCTCTCGCTTTCACAGGCCAGTGTGTCATTAGAGTAAATGTGCTCAACAGTTTCAACCGACCCATGCTAATCCTAACCAGCTAATTGAGTAAAGGCAGTCTGAAAATGAATTATTCTACCATGAAAATGAAATACTGTGGAGGTTAGTTTATGGTTGTAAGACGAAAACCCAAAAATAACCTTTAGAGAACGTTTGGAGAACATTTTGTTTATGTTCTTATGAGTACATAAACATGAGAAACTAAAAAGAACATTCTGAGAATGTTAAGAATTGGTTCCCCAAAAATAACCCAAATGGAACTTTAAATTAACGTTAGGAGAACGTTCTGTGTTTGATGGGCAGCAAAGCAGCTGAATTCACAGAAATAACTTTATAATGCAAATTTCCAAAGGAGAGCTCTTTAATATTTTTTTGGTTTTTATATGGAGTAAGCACTATGACCAAAAAAATAAATAAAAAATTAGCGTTTTATATCAGAGTAATGCTAAATATCATAATATAGATACTGTATGAAATGTAATTTTAAAATTATCTATATGTTGAATAATCATGTCTATTCACAAAAAATAACTTTATAATGCAACTTTCCAAAGGAGAGCTCTTTTAATATCTCAATAGTTTCTCCTGGATGAGAAACAGATGAGAGCAAACTGAGACTTGTTTATAGCTGTATGTCAATAATTCTCTCATTTGTGTCTGTTTTTGTATCTTCAAAGTCATTTCGGGTGAAAAAATCTGAGATATAGTTGATGCTTTGCCATGATGGGCTATGAAAAAGCAATGCAATACATTTTTATTTTAGGCTTTTTGGCTCTAAATATGTTCTGCTTATGGTGGGAATGTTCATCTCAAATATCCAATGGGATGAGGGCACACAAATCATTGGTGTGTTATGATGTGGTTTATATATAAATTTGTTACTAGTCCTTCTCCTGCCGCAGAAGCCCATAAATCTGAAGATAAATTACATAGTACAAGGAAAGTCCATTACAGAGCAGTGTAAATGGAGGCCATTGCTAGTTTACAACTCCATCATGTTGCTGAAAGCATTTTTACGAGCCTCGGCCATAAATATTGGGGCAGATAAAGCGCAGATAAGGAGTAGCTAATGGTTTAGCATGTCTTCAGGCACGCTGACCGCGGTAAACCAGGTCTGAAGATATGATATCTGTGAGCACAACGACTCGCCCAACGCCTAGAAGAGCCCCCGCAGATTCCCTGCAGGAGAGACGCAGAATAACTCGCATTTCCAAACAGACTGAGCTGTGGACCTAACACAACATATTAATGTGTGAGCTTGTCTGATCTGATATTTAAGCTGGACTGAAGCGTGTGATTGACAGGCTGAAGATGGTTTCACTTAACTGATGCTTTCAAGCTAAAAGTAGCTCATAAATTTAGGAGTTAGGAGAAAATCTTACAAATAATGAGCGTGTCAGTCCTAAATTTAGGACTCATAATTTTTAAGAGTATTGAGTATTTCACAAAGTGTTTTAGCACTAAAACTAGCTCCTAAATCTGTGAAAGGTTAGGAGTATTAAAGAGGACTCCTAAGATCAAACCACAAACTATCCTAAAATAGCTGTGGACAGCAATCTGCCTCGGAGCATAAACATTTAAGAAATATTTGACGATAATGAGCTTTTAAAAAGGTATCGCCTTTGGTTTTGGAGGTTATCCCAACTCCAGATTTTCCTTTGATTATATGCTTGTTTTCATTAACCAGCTGGGCAAAAAATAACAGATGTTCATGTGTCCAGTTTGTAATTAAACCAAACAAAACCAATGTTGTTTATGAGGAGGGTTTATACGAAGGCTGTTTATTTGCATAACCACTAATTGTTTACAAGAAGCACACATGTAAGAGGCTGACAATTAGCTGACACTTTTCATTTTAAAATCTTTATTTGAATGTGGCAACATAATATCGCACTCTACAATATTTCTATGAATAAATCTCCGACAGAGACTACCAGCCAATCACTGTGTGCATAGTTAATAAGCACGCTGACATCATCCATAGCAACGAGGTTAACCCCGCCCCCTTACTCTGAGTTTAAGACTTCTGTCTATTCCTTAGTACACGTTTGTCTCAGCAGCTTTGTGAATAGGTTTCAAGAGAAAACTCTTAGCTAAAAACGTTTACTGCTGTTTAGGAGCACTCTTAGTGGTGAGATTAAATGTTTTGTGAATGCAGGCCAAGGTCAGCGGATCACAACCTCCACTCGACCCCTCATACACTGCCACACAATAATCTTCTAACTCAGTCGTTCTGTCTTGTTTTCCAGAACAAATATCTAAACATTCCTAAATCAATGTGCTTTTACTTGAGATGCAAAATGACCACATATAAAGTCAGAGTTTAAGAGTTTTTGCTTGAAACGAGAACAGCTATCTGCCAGTGGGCTCTAAAACATCAGCGTCATTCAGAGAGAAAACAGGATTGTTTTTCTGAGATCATATTGAGATCTTCTTTCCGTTGCACAGAGTTTTGAGTGAGATCTCCTGTGAAACTCAAGAAGAGACATACGTGAGATTACTGGGACTTTTTATGACATAAAACATCATAAGACGTGTCATAATTTTGACTTTTATGTAATCATTTTTACTTTACATCTGATAAAATGACTACATCATAAATTACTTTTTATTTCTTAAATGACTTAATTTCGACAATTTCAACTTTTCATCTCATAAATATGACTGCCAAGTTAGATTTTATATCGTCATATAGATATGACTTAATTTAGACTTATGTAATTTAATCTTTTTGTCTTATAAAATTACTTAGCATGTCATAATTTTTACTTTTTATGTCACAAATATGACAATGTCTTTATTTAGATTTTTATGTCAATTTAGGCTCTTATCATAAATGACTTAGTATGTTATAATTTTGACTTTTATGTCAAAAATGACTTAATATGTGATAGTTAAAACTTTTATGTAATATTTATGATTTATCCGAACATGATTTATTTTCTATTGTGTGCTTTCATACATTTCTGTCTCAGAGAAACAGCTAAAGTGATCTGAAGCATAGTTTGTTTCCTCTTTTTAGCGTCTGTAATTTGCTCTGAGATACTGAAGACGTCTAATTGACTAGTTGTTTGTCTAGTTCTCATGTCCGTGTCTTTATGACTCTTTTAGTAGCGTTTGTGTTTCTCATTCAGCGGATGCATGTGGAAATCAGTCCGTATTAAACCAGTTACAACTGCGAGATGTTGGTGTTTAAGAGATAAAAATGCAATCAGCTCAACATAAAAACAACTGAAGTCAATCCAAAATCCCACCGTACTAGGAAAACAAATCACTAAAAATATAGCCACTGCAAGATGAGAGAAAACCCAACTGAAAGGAAACACAGATTATATTTCTATCACATTTTATGTTTAATTAGATTACAGTAGATGAACACAAATATCCTGTAACTGGTTACTGACTCATCATTTCATCATGTGAAAGTTATTATCTTAGAAGTAAATATAGTCATTATTATCTGTTCAAATAATGGGAGGAAAACAATGAACAATATCATTTCTGGTTCTTTCATCACAGTGGAGCTAGAAGTGCACTGTATCTGGTTGTATATACTGTACATTTAGCATAATACAGCATGCTAGCTAAGCCATCCAGATTTTTCATGAATAGCTACAGAAAATTAATTAGAAAATTAGTATATAGTACGAGTATATAGGCTCAGCTGGAATTACTATAGACTATAAGCACGGACCATTTAATACATCACACTTTAGCAAATGTAGTAAGCTACTTGGGGTATTTCTTTCTTATTTTTAATAAACATATTGAACAGAATATACATCTACAATGGCACTAATAAATAAACAAATATTAAGCAAGGCGCATATCAGACAAAACAGATGCAAAGTACCAATAAAATTGCATATATTCTGAGAGAGAAAAAGAAACAAAGGAACGGGGAAAGGAAAAAGAAAATTACATTTTTATTTTTATTTGTTAAAATGTAATAATAATAATTTATTTTTTTTATTTTTATTTTTTTTTAAGTGTAAGGGGGTCTCTTCATTCCTCTTGAAATAAATCAAGTTCTCTTATTATTCCAACAAGTTTCTGGGCTTTCTTACTTTTCATAATATTCCATACATGGAAAGAAATCATAAATAAAGTCTCTTTTAATAAGGTTTTGTCTTCATACATTTGCATTCAAGAAGAATAAAATTGCCCAGAATCAACATTATACCTCTTATTATTCCAACAAGTTTCTGGGCTTTCTTACTTTTCATAATATTCCATACATGGAAAGAAATCATAAATAAAGTCTCTTTTAATAAGGTTTTGTCTTGAATTTGCATTCAAGAAGAATAAAATTGCCCAGAATCAACATTATACCAACAAAAGAAATCATTATTGTTTATAATTTAACAGTTTTCCAAACATAACGTGTTTTCTAACAAAATTGGGCAGTGATTTAATTTTTTGCCTCCAACCAATAAGACATATTTTATGGACTACACACAAAGAAAGAAAAGATGATCTGTTGTGTTTTGGGTATTTCATACACACGTCACTCTACAGAAATGTCCACTTTTGGTATGGCAAGATGTCTTCAAATTAACATTTAAACTTAGACCACATTATTTGATGGATATACATAAATGACAGCTTAATGATTCGTGCATGTATTTACCCATAAGGAAGGTGACACCAGTGACCACCAGTGACCATTTTCATGAAAAATGCATTTTGCAAAAAGTCTGCTGCAAGGTATCAAACCACATGTTGCCAATCATGTATACTCACTAAATTAAGTAGTTTAATCCATGCGTATTCTAGTTTTGTACAATTCCTTAACAATAAAGTAGGTCATACCAGTGACTTCCACTAAAAGCTTCACATGAAATCATGAGATCAATGAGAACATTTCTGATAACTGGAAAGAGACAGTGGACTTATCATGGGCCTTTTTATTTTTTATTTTCTGTATTGCAAACAATTCAGAGATGACATTAATGAAATACAACTTTGCATACATTACACATAATGTATCAACAATACATCCAATGTCATCTGAACATATGGAAGAGAAGAAAAGTTGACAATGACTGTTAAAAGAGAAAGATGCATTTAAATAGCTTTTTTATGAACATAAAAAAGGCAGGAACAGAACAAATAAAGAAAAGAGGATTAAAAAAAAAAACACCAAAACAAGTATGAATCATGGTACATGAAAGATCTCATCATATCTCTTCAAAAAAGAAATACATTTTTTGTTATTAATTACTCTTAGTGATTTAATTAAATGTTCTACTTCACATAAGAAATCTATAAAAGTAGGGCTTTTCTTAAGAAACCTTTGTTTGTTAAAATAGAATTTTGCCACAAGGATAAGAAAGTTAACAGCAGATTCTAAAGATTTGTTTTGGTTTTCAAAAATATCATGGGCCTTTCTTCAAAGGTCTTCAGGGTGAAGGATTTTATTTCAAAATACAATATTTTGTTCAAATGTAACACAAGTGACACAACTCCAGGGGACCACTACTTTTTTATATGTTTTATATTTATTCAGCAGTTAGTTGTTTTGTTTTTAATGTCATTTACATCATATATTTGATAGTTATGAATACATTATTGTATTTTAAATGGTAGAAAAACCTGTTTTTGACCTTAAAATAAAGCACTTTCCCTCTGTACATAGCTGTGGGGACGAGCAGTTTTGTGGTGCTTGGAATTCTGTTTAATTCATTAAAAACAAATACTGCCACATTGATGGCTCGAGAAGGTGTAATTGTTCAAATAGCATGTTGTTTCATTTTAAAACATAAAGAAATCGTAACCCTAAAGTGTTTTTCACGTGTAATATTTCTGTAAAGGCTGGGGACAGAAAAATTCCACACAAAAAAAAAAAATGTCAGAAAATGTTCCATAGAATGTCACGTGACGCACGCGGACGCTCAGCGGTGTGATGCGCGCAGGAGGGACTCGATCCTCCACAACACACTCCTTCCCACTCATCTGTGTGTGTGTGTGTGTTTGTGTGTTTCACCTCAGATATGCGGTGTACAGCTCCGGATCAGCAGTGACTGACGCCGATGAGCGCAAACGCGGATCTGCTCTGCTAATAAACAGGATCTGTGCTGGAAAGGGGATTTTTTTGGGTCGAGATATTAGGGTAAGTTCTGATGTGTGGCGTTTAATAAGTGACATATAGGATGCATATAGTGGTTGAATCTATTGCTTTTTGTGAAATTCGCATTCAGAGACTCGGGAAGCTTGCGTTGTTAGCGTTTGAATGTGGAGAAACTCTGGAAAAGCTCCAAGGAAAAGTGTCCCAAGAGCGTCTGCTCTATTTCTAAACTCGTTATCCAGGTCATTGTTTAAGAGAGGGCTGGAGACACTGTGCACAAAAGCATTTCTTGCATGTGTGTCCAAGAGTTTGGACTCAGCTGTGCCTGTCACTTCAGTGACAACTGGTCTGCAACCCAGAAAACTGCGGGTTATCTACCATCTCCAGCTTAACCAGAAGCGTTTGATGAAGAGTTTTTCCATTCAGCTCCTCATGCTTTTGACTTCTCGTCACTGATCGGTATCGCTGGCTTTTTATAGACGCTCTTACAAATAAAGGTTCTTCATTGGCATCAGTGGTTCCATGAAGAGCCGTTAACATGCATTGACTGACTGCACAAAAGGCTCTTTAGTGGAAAATAGTTATTAACATTTTCCAAAAATGGTTCTTCTACGGCATCACGGTGAAAACTCCTATCTGGTAATTTTATTGAGTGCTGGGATTGACGGATTCATGAAGAACCTTGAACATTCATGGAACTTTCCGATGCATAGAAGGTTATTTAGATACTTTACACTGTGAAAATAATGGTTCTTTTCAGAACTGTTCACTGAAAGGTTCTTTGGGGAACCAAAAACGGTTCATTGGTTCATATAGTGACCATGACTATCAAAGCAGTCATCCATAAGCTATATTTTGCTATATTTCGAACTCATATGATATTTGTGCATGAAAAACAGACCAAAAAGTAAATTTTCTCAACTGCAGCTCTGGAATCTTTGAGATTCAATGGCGTTTGACATCAAAGACATGCCATTTTTTTGATTATGAACTCAAAAGAGCTTAGGTTTGGTCCTCACGTAAATCCATCATAAGACTTCTGAAGACTTGGAATATAGTGCATAAATCACTATACGTTAAACCACTTTTGTGGTGCTTTTATGTTATTTTTAGCAACTAGATAGCCGCTTCTTTGGATGCAAATAATTGCTTTTGCATTTGTTTATGATTCTGAATGCCAACGAACTTAAATTTGGGTTCGTTCCTCACCTAAATCCATCATATGACATCTTGGAATATAGTGCATAAATCATATGGACTATACGTTAAACAACTTGTGTGGTGCTTTTATGTTATTTTTAGCAACTTGATAGTCTTCACTGCATGTAAATAACTGCTTTTGCATTTGTTTATGAATCCAAATGCAAACAAACTTAAATGTGGGTTCGTTCCTTGCGCAAATCCATCCTATGACTTCTGAAGACTTGGATTTTTTGTGCTGCGTGAAGAATCTTCAGAATCTCTTCTTTTCTGTTCCACTGAAGAACGGCCGGCCCAAAGGTTTGGACTGGAAAAACGGGCCGAATGTTATCGATCTGTTTATTCTATCCGCTCAGTTTGAGCCTGACGGGAAGTTGAAATCAGATTTGGCGTGGTACGGTAGGAGTTTATCTTCACTGATATCTATGACAGCAGTCATGAAGCCGTTTGCTCTGGTGCCAGCTGGCAGGGGTCGGGCCCCACAGGGGAGCACAAATGTCAACAGGACTCAGTTTCCATATGGAGACGTGTTCGTCCACCAACATGAGGCTTTGAGAGGTTGAAATGAGATCGAGGCGATGCCCAATAGCCTCTGTTCTTGGCTCTGTTCATTGATGTGTGCTTAATTATTGGTCAGTAAGTGATCTTTGATTTGAGCTCGGGTTCTTAAAAGTCTGTGAAGTCTTAATGATTTTACACTTGAAGTAGTTGAGATGGTGGCGCTCTCTAGTGGTGGTGTGTGGCGGCGCATGCAGACATGCAGGGTAAACGCAGTGATATTTTTAGTGATGTATAAGCCTTGTTTTAGTGTACTGCAGTACACCTTTAGTGGGGGTTTTCTTCTTGGATACAGTCCTTTTGGTTTTTAACCAGGCCCACTAGACTTCCAGTGTTTTAACATGATTCAACTTAAAATGAGGAAAAACAAGACAAGAACCAGGATTCTTGGAAAACCTGGGAATATGAGGAAGACTTATTTCAAAAGTGTGATTTCTAGACCTGGAAAAGTGATGGAAATGAATAAAATCTTCGGACTTAAAAAAAAAAAAAAAAAAAAAAAAAATGAATATCATTCTGAAATTTAATGATTTTAGGCAGGCTTTGAATAAAACTTCCTGTGACTTAAAATGATTTTGCTTCCGAACTTAAAATGCTAACACAAACATTTTTAAATTAATCTAAAATAACCCAAAAAATCTTTAAAAAATTGTAATTCTTATCTAGAATTTTAATTCGTGAATTATTTTCTTTTGAAGAACAAGACTTCTCAATGAGCAACAATATATAAGTGCAAATGACAAGTCTCGGTTAGCCTAACGCAGTACACGTAGCAAGGTGTGTGTGTGTATATATATATATATATATATATATATACACAAACAAAGAAAAACAAGTAGAATAGAAAGCTAGAGTTTTTTTTTTTTTTTTTTTTTTAAAAAAAAAAAAAAAAAAAAAAAAAATGAATATCATTCTGAAATTTAATGATTTTAGGCAGGCTTTGAATAAAACTTCCTGTGACTTAAAATGATTTTGCTTCCGAACTTAAAATGCTAACACAAACATTTTTAAATTAATCTAAAATAACCCAAAAAATCTTTAAAAAATTGTAATTCTTATCTAGAATTTTAATTCGTGAATTATTTTCTTTTGAAGAACAAGACTTCTCACAGTCTTGGAAAACCTGGATATATAACTAAACATAATTTTAAAAGTGTGATTTCTAGACCTGGAAAAAAATCACAGAAATTAATAAAATCGTATCACTTTTAGCATTTTTATAATCAATACACATTTTTGTAGTTATATCAAGATATAAAGCATTTTATCAGGTAGAAGTTGTGAGTAAAAAAAAAAAAACACTTTTCTAAAGCTTCTAAAACTTTTGGAATTCTGAAACGTAATTATTTTAATTAGTAGTTATTTTAGGCACTTTGAATATTGATGTGGACAAAACTTTTAATGGCTTAAAATGCTTTAAATTAAGACAAAACCAGTTAAAACAAATAAAGAAAACCTGGAAAAGTCAAGGAAATTGATAAAGTCGTATAACTCTGAGCATTGTTTATTACATACATTTTGGTATTTGTCAAAATATGTAATTTTTTTTATTTTTAGAAATTTTAGGTAGAAAAGGAAAAGTCATGTCAATTCATTGGTTAAACCCTGAAATGGCTCCAAAAACGTCTGGAACTCTAACATTTAATTATTTTAATTATAATGAGTTTACTTAATCAGTTTATGTCATTTTAGAGGGGTCTTAGAACAGATTCAGAAAGGCTGAGAACCACTGCTTTATTTGGTCCGTTCAGTTGATGTCGCATGTCTGATTTCCTGTTTTATAATAAAAAGGCAATAATAAATAATAGTTAGTAATAGCAGTCTTCTTAGAAAATGTGCATCAACAAGGCTATTAGGAGATTTGAACAGCTTTGCTGGTTTTCCGTTGCTCAGAAACGCTTGGATTTTTCCCCTGAGTTCTGTATGTTGCATTCTCTGGTATGGTGGTGTTAATGTGCGTGTTTGGCGTGAGATTACAGGCGCGCTCTTGTAAACAGATGGAGCGTTCACTGTGAGTGTATGTGGCAGCCGGCCCTCGTGCCAGTGTGTGTTGATTTAACGTCTCAAACACAGAGCGCTGCTTGTGTCCAGCTAAACCAATCACGTCAGACGCTCCGGCAGGCTTTTATAGAGTCAACTGACTGAACTCCTCGAGTACGAATAACAGCGTCTTTCACGAGCGAGCGCTGGACAGACGTCAGGACTGCTGATGCATTCAGAATGACGGGATTTATGGGATGAACATCAGGGCCAGAGGGAATATGAGGGGTTTTGTTAAGGCGAGGTGTGTCTGTAATGGCGGAAACTAAATGGGGTTCATCATAATTATGTTTTTGTTGACTTTATGAGTTTATGTGCATTATGTGTTGATAACAAGAATCTTTTAGCTTGGTTCATCACGAGGCTTGTTTATATAGATATACAAGCAAAGCATAGATTATCTATAATCCGCATGCTTTTTTTGTACTAGTGATGAATGTATGGGTGCATATGCATGCATGTATATGTGTGCGTGTATGAACAAAAAAGCCTCTTGAATGAAAACAATGTGACAAAAAGACTTGTATATGTGTAATATAGGCCTAGTTGAATTTTCAGGTATGAAGTGTTGGATTCTTTCGATCATGATTTTTCTGAAAATGTATTCCTTTTTGTTTTTTTGTCTATTTAAATTCTGTTTACAAACTCACCAAACAACATTAATGGTCAATGGCTTACATTTTTTGAAAGCCATTTGTTTTCTGAAAAAATGCACTTGAAAAATAGCACATTCTGTTACGAGTTTTACTGTCAAATAAATAAAACGTGAAAATGACCTATTTTATACTCAGGTCTTAAAGGGTTAAAGTGCTAAAAAGATAGCTGTCAAGACAAATTATTAGTTTAAAGTCAGCATGAAATCAAAGCTGATTTACTGTGTTTTATGGAAGTCATGTTTTTTATCATCTGAAACATGCTGCGATTTATATTTATGCAATAAACATTAATTAGCATTGCATCACTTGCTCACCAATGGAAGTGAATGGGTGCCGTCAGAATGAGAGTCCAAACAGCTGATAAAAACATCACAATAATCCACACACCGCTTCACATATTGTGAAGTGAAAAGCTACGTGTTTGTAAGAAACAAATCTTGTCATTAAGACGTTTCTAACTTCAAACTGTTTATAATCCATAATAACGCTTCCTCCAGTGAAAAAGTGCATCTGCTGTTGTCTCTCACATCAAAATCCAGCCACATATGTGTTTAGAGCTGTTTAAACACTGCTTGATCTGTGCAGATTTCTCTCCTGATTCACACC
>NW_015544138.1:267126-267540 GCF_001515605.1 Sinocyclocheilus anshuiensis | reverse complement strand
CACACACTCACTCAGACACACACACACACACTCACTCAGACACACACACACACCTCACACACACTCACTCAGACACACACACACACACACACACACGCTGTTGAGCTTTAGGATATTAAATTCAATGCTAAATCATTCCACACATGCTTGTTCTTTTGACATGTTTCTGTAAACTCTGTGAACATGTAAGTCATCTTTATTTATGGATCTTATTTTGGTTTTGTGAACAGATTTTAACACGGCAATTCTGCAGGTAACAATGCAGTTATTTATGCATTTGCAATAACATTATTTCAATTGTTTAAAAAAAAAAAATTCTGGACATATATATATTACATTTACATTGAGTCATTTAGCAGACGCTTTTATCCAAAGCGACTTACAATTGGGGGATACATAAAGCGATTCTTCTTA
>NW_015544138.1:266262-266595 GCF_001515605.1 Sinocyclocheilus anshuiensis | reverse complement strand
AACTGTTTTACTGCATACCTGCCAGCCAATCAGAATCCAGTATTCAGACAGACCATGGAATAATCGCAATTAATCGTTTGACAGCACTGATATATATATATATAAAAAATGCAAGAATAATATATTTTTTTCATATGCAACAGTACATGATAATGAAAAGTGTTCAAAATGGAAAAATAAAACATTTTTTAGTAATTCAAACCAGTTGTTCAATTTGGACAAAAAAAAAAGTAAAAAAAAAAAAGCATTCACATTGTTGCAAAATTATATACAGTGGGTACGGAAAGTATTCAGACCCCCTTCAATTTTTCACTCTTTGTTATATTGCAGCCA
>NW_015544138.1:260891-266162 GCF_001515605.1 Sinocyclocheilus anshuiensis | reverse complement strand
GACCCTAAGCACACAGCTAAAATAACGAAGGAGTGGCTTCACAACAACTCTGTGACTGTTCTTGAATGGCCCAGCCAGAGCCCTGACTTAAACCCAATTGAGCATCTCTAGAGAGACCTATAATGGCTGTCCACCAACGTTTACCATCCAACCTGACAGAACTGGAGAGGATCTGCAAGGAGGAATGGCAGAGGATCCCCAAATCCAGGTGTGAAAAACTTGTTGCATCTTTCCCAAAAAGACTCATGGCTGTATTAGATCAAAAGGGTGCTTCTACTAAATACTGAGCAAAGGGTCTGAATACTTAGGACCATGTGATATTTCAGTTTTTCTTTTTTAATAAATCTGCAAAAATGTCAACGATTCTGTGTTTTTCTGTCAATATGGGGTGTTGTGTGTACATTAATGAGGAAAAAAAATTAACTTAAATTATTTTAGCAAATGGCTGCAATATAACAAAGAGTGAAAAATGTAAGGGGGTCTGAATACTTTCCGTACCCACTGTATATATATATTTGTGTTTTTACACGAATCAATTATGTAATGGAAATATAAGGGTCAATATCACCATAGAGTGCCTTTCAACCCTCAAAAATTGTGTTTTTAATTTCCCATTCGCTTTGTCATGTCATAAATAGTAGACACTCGAGTACTATAGAAACATATTAGCTGAGCTCCCACACATGTTTTTTTAGATAATCATGGGCCATTATTTGAAGCATAAACCACAAGATATGTCCACCCTGTAATGGACATATATATTACTGTTAAAATACATTTTCATTGCAAAATTAAGATGCAAATTATATTTTTTGAAATATATGATTCCTAATGATGTCCCTTTCCTAAACAGGGTTATTTGTTTGCTTTCAAATTATAAATACATAAATAAAATGTATGTAAACCATGTGTTTTTAAAGAAACTCAATTCGCACATGTATTTTTTCTTATTTGGAGAAAACTGTGATATTTAGATTTAGAGTTTTTTGTTTGCATGTTATTGCCCCCACACCTAGCTTGAATTATTGTTTAAAATATTATTGTAAAATATCAAGATGACAGGGTGGACCAGCACATGACGCGGTGGACACATAAAGCAGAACACACAAATCATGAGAAAATATGACAATTAAACATTTATTCAACTTGGAAAAAAATAATATAATAATAATAAATAATAAAATTACATCCTCAATCACATTGATGTTCATTTTAGTTTTTAGCAATATTAACTACAAATGAATGCTGTGTCCACCCTGTCATGTGTATGTTGTCCACTCTATCGAGTCTAAGTGGCCCACAGGGTGGATATTTTGAGCTTCATTTTAAAAAGGTGTCCTTTTGTTATTTCTCAGACCAAAAGGCTGCACATTACTTTGTGAAATTGAAAATGTAAAAAAATATACTAACTTGAAATTTTAAAACGAATCCCAAATCAAATAAATAATACAAATAAAAGAAATGTCTCCATGCAAGTAAACTAAGGTTTTGCCTGTGTATTTTAATCACTATCCAAACATAGATGCTGCATACATGTTATTCAGATTGTAAAATTTTGAAATTTGAAACAAAAAACAAAATGGCCTGACTTTAGCTTTGTGATACTACATAAAAAATCTGAACGAAACAAAAACAGCAGACGGGCTGAATGAGATGCAAATGTCACTCTCTGACAGCAGGTGGCGCTTAAACAGCAGGTATTTATAGGCTGCTGCCCCTTTAAGACCGAATGCACGGATTCAATATAATGATGCACGTGCGATTTCTTTCTCCACTGTTTACGTTCAGTTAAGACATGAAATTACTTACCGAGATCATTTTGCGTGTATGTGTCCATTCAAGCGAAAGAGGAATCAATTCTGTGTTCGTGCTCTGCCTGAAACGCCGCTCTGTGTGTGCGCGCAAGCACCGAGCTGAATTCTTCATGCGCATGAATTGTTTAAAACGCCTGAATGTTTAAATTGGTAAGACTTAGAAACACGTGTAAATGATAAACTATGATCCGTTTCACCACTACAAGCGAGTGAACAACGCGAATGAAGGAAGGGAGCGCGGTGATACATTTTGGTAGCCTGACTGGAAAACACAATAGCCCCGGGACGTCGGGCTGGCGATTTTGCGAGCCCTGTACTCACCTCAGCCGTTGAAAGACACAAAATCTGTTGTCCTGATGCCACTAAAGGGGACGGCCTTTTCTTAAAGGGGCGGAGTCCCCAATACGACAGGGTGGACAACCATTCAAGGGACATGGACAAACTCTTCTTTTTTTATTAAATAAAAATATAGTTTTTATTACCAAATGATCAATACAATCAAATTATTTAACAAAATATTAATAGGAGAATACAATTTCAAAAATGTATGATTTGACTATATTCTACTCTCATTCAAATGTAATGAGCAGTGCACTGGACATAGCAAAATAACACGCATCCTCTTACACAAAACTAAAGAAAATCTAGAAAATGTATCTAAAGAGCCAAGTAATGCCTTTGTTATGAATTTAAAAACGTAGCCAAATATAACACACCCTTTCATAGTCATTTTTGTGTTACGTTATCATGGCAAATGAGTTATTTATGTACAGGACGCATAAAGGCACCCTACAGTGATATTGACTCATAAGCAATGAAGTGGCTAATGGGAGTTTATTTTGCATTTGCCTTTTTTTTTAGTTGCCTACTATTATATTTTACATTTGCGTTTACATTTTACATATGCATTTAGCAGACGCTTTTATCCAAAGCGACTTACAATAGATATTTTGCCTATTTGTCTAAAATAATATGATTTAATTATAAAAATCACGTGTTGATATATGAATACAATTTGTCGTTATATTTAAATACTTTCTGATCAGTGTTATTTTAGTATCAATGAGATACTATTATAGTTTTTATTAATATTTTGAAATAGTTTTTATTCTATGTTTTGCATTTTAATTTTAGTAATTTTGTGTTTTTGCATTTTCATTAGTTTTTAAATGTCTATATAGTTTTGTTTCAGTTTAGTACATCAAATTAAAGTAAATAAAATTAGAAAAAAGGTGAATATAAAATAAGCTTAGTTTTTTTTTTTTATATATATATATATATATATGGTTTTAGTTTTAGTTCACAATAATAACCCTGCTTCTGATATAGCAATAAAATGAAATTTAATTACTTTGGATGTTAAAATAGGTTTATAAAATTAAGATGTGAGGTGCTTTATGAACTAAAGCGATTGTTTGCTCTTCCGTGTAAAACTCAAAACTGTCTTTATGGAGTGGAAGCTCATTCTCCATTGATTCACACTTGAATTTGGATCAAAAGGTCGGGAACGGTTGACCTTTAGGCTCAGTAAAGTGAAATATAACTCAAAGGCACATGAGGGGGGCTGGTAAACAACAATGAAACCTGCTTCTAAAAGGCCACTATGGGACCAGAGGTCAAAGGTCATAGGCCGTCACACCTCCATTGCCATGGTCAGTCCGTGTGTGTCGCCGCTTTGGGTCAAATCCATTTCAAGCCCCGTTTAATGACGCTGACGGTGGTTTTGAGGGGGATTGTGGGTAATCTAGGCCGTACCTGAGGGCGACATCTGCATCGGAGAGTTCAGAAGAAACTCATCAGAGATCTGAGAGGGATGTTGGGAGGTTTCAGGGCCTCTTTTTCCTCTTGGTTTTGACTTTACTGCTTCCCTTAATGATTTAAATGCTGCCCTGTTAAATGCGTCTCAACTGCAGCGTGAGTGCGTGCTTTAATGAGTTCATGTGCTCAGTTAAGTGCGTATGACGGAGCACTTCTCCCAGGAATCCTAATGAGGTCAAGCGCTTTTGAAAAAGTATTTTCCACCTTTTTTTGATGCTCTGCTCAAAGTTTGTGGCCGATATCACTCATGCGTGGCGGTTTGAGTGCGTGTTGTGCTCATTTACTAGTGAGCCTCAAGAAAACAACATGCCCAGGTAACGTTTCACAGCAAAATGAAATTATATTTGAAAGAAAAGTTGCATTGTAACATTGCTTTCATGAGAGTTAATCACCAAAATTCTCATTACTGTGATCCATCTGAATATTTTACTTTTACATATTTCTGTAATTCACATTTATTCTGAGTGCTGATTGTTATTAGATTGATTCTCATTACTGTAGTAGTCATTTGTACAGTTTTAACATTAAATTAATTTAAAATAAAATAAATTGATGCTGTATAAATACTTTTTAAAAAAATAGTTATATTTTTATTATTTTTTATTTTATTTATATATTTTTTATCATTTAAATGTATATTATATATCATTTTATACATATTATTTAAAAAAAAATATATATATATATATATTGCACTATTCTTTTTCAGAAATCCATCTAAACATTTTCCTTTTTTTTTTCTTTGTAATTTGGATTTATTCTCAATCGTGATTGTCATCAGATTGCTTCTCATTACTGTAAAAGTAATTTTTACAGTAAGTTTAAATTAATTTAAAATAGCAAAAATTAAAAGCAGTAAAAATTAACAGGCATAAATTAAAAGCAGTTAAAACAAGTATGATCATGCTTTATACTACTTTTAGATTTTTGTTTTATTTAAATTAAAAATATTATGTATTTTAAATATATTATTTATTATTTTATATTTTTTTCCCTTTCCTTTTTTTTTTTTTTGTAATTTTCATGTATTTTCAGTAGTAATTGTCATTGGATAGATTTTTTCGTTACTGTCATCAATAGTTATATTCATTTTTACAGTATTGAGGGTAAAAATGATTTAAAATGGCATAAAGGAAAGGAAATAAAAATGTATTTAACAAGCATACATTAAAATAACCATGCTGTATAAATACTTTGTTGGCATGAAATCAAAATTGACAATTCTTATTTTTTGAAGGAATACTGTGGTGTTTATTATAAATAATTTATCCGTGCACTTCATTATTTAAAAAAAAATTCATGTGCCCTCGTAATCTTTGATCAGAAACGTTAACCTCCCCTCCCCCTCAAAACGACTCATCTTCTCTTCCGGTCACGAGCTATGGCGCAAGGGCGGAGCTATCTGGAACTGCCAGCAGCTGCAGTGACATCAGCGACGTTTGGAATAAACGACAGGGGGAAAAGCTGCAGCTGATGCTTCACTTTATATAGGGCTGTGCAAAAAATCGAATGCGATTTTCATGTGCATCTCGTCAGTAAAGCCGCTCCTGTTATTAGAAGTAAATCTCCAGCACGTGCGTTCAGATGGAGCGGCATTTACTACACAGAGCCGTAGTTCACTGACAAGCTACACAAAATC
>NW_015544138.1:230793-260881 GCF_001515605.1 Sinocyclocheilus anshuiensis | reverse complement strand
GTGGAGAGAAATCCCCCACCACTAACTGCAAACTGGCATTCAGATCTGCCTCCATTTTGTTAGCAACGCCCCCAGCTTCCGACGATCCAATCCCGAAGGATGAAATCAAGTCCCGCCCTCTCATTTCAGATGCCGTTTCACTCGGATATACTTCACAGTAGAGAAGAAAAGACAATCGCAACTTCCGTTTCATGCCGACTTTAATATATATTATTTATATGTAATGTAATATATTTATATATATTTAAAATATTTTTTTTGCATTTATGATTCTTTCTTTTTTGCCAATGAAAATTGAAGGTAGCTCCGGCCGGACAGAGCATCACAATATGGTGAGGGGCGTAATTTTTCAAGAGCATCTGATCATCTTGCTGCTGTTTCAACAGATGAACTGAATAGTAGGATTGTGTGTAAGTCACTGTATTTGTTGTGTAAGTAAACCGTTACATTGTCACTAAACTGTCAGCACAAAACCCCACTCGATGTGTGTGTGTGTGCAGACGGCCACACGGTCATTGTGTGCTTCTAGAGGCCTCTATAAAGCAGCATCCTGCTCGTAACACCCCGGGGTGCTGCTGTGTCCAGCCCTCTTTGTTCACATCAGCTCTGCTCCTAACGTCTGTCAGCGAGCGCCGGAGATGTGACGTCTGGAGAGTTAAAGCTTCTGTACATCTCTGCATGCCAGTTTGATGCATCACTAGGGGCGCTCAAATGAAGTTTGCTAATGAACATGAGCCCGAGTCAATGAGAAAAATAAGGTTTGCCAAGACAAACTGTGATATATGTTTGACAAAGTCTAGTCTGAATGTTTTAAAACTGCTTAAAGTCTTTAGAAGGTGAATTAGGCTTCATGTAGAGATACATAGTAGTGATTGTTGGTTGGACATTTTGGTCTCGGGTGAATTTGTTTGCATGATAAAGCCAACATTAAAGATGAATCTTTAGGAGATCAAACATCTCCTGAACTTCAAAGTCAAGTTTCATCTCAAGTATTACTTGGTTATTTCTGTTTAAGACTTTGACTGAATTGAAGTCTGTGCTATTTCAATATAATTGAGATACTATTATAGCTTTGTTTGAATTAGATTTTTTAATATATATATTTACATTTTTATAATTCTAGTAACAAGTTCCGCACTTTTCTTGTGTTTTTGTCATTTTTATGAGTTTTTTTTATATTTCTATGTACATAGTTTTTTAAATAGCTCTATATAGTTTTTTTTTGTACTTTTTATTATATTTTTTAAATTTCTTTATAGTTTGTCATTTTTATTCGTTTTAGTTTTTTTTAAATATCTAGGTTTTTTATTATTTTTTTTAATACGTTTATATAGTTTTTAATATTTTAATGAGGTTTTTAATATATACTTTTTTAAATATAATTTTAGTAAAAGGTTTAGTACTTTTAGTCATTTTTATTAGTTTTTGATGTCTGTATAGTTTTTGTCATTTTTATTAGTTTTTTTTTTATATCTTTATACAGTTTTTAAATGTCTATAGTTTTTGTTAATATTATTAATGAAATTTTTAAATATACATTTATATTTGTAGTAAAATGTTTATTACTTTCTCGTTTCTGTCATTTTTATTAGTTTTTAATATCTCTATATCATTTTTTTTCTTGTACTTTTTATTTGTTTTTCAATGTCTGGACAGGTTTTTTTTTTTATATTATTTTTAAAAAATGTCTATAATTTTAAGCAAGAAATATTGCTTGAAATATGTATGTTTTTTTGTTTGTTTGTTGTTTATTTCCCTTAATATTTAGTTTCAATTTTAAGTAATAAAAATATTTTTATGGATTTATTCAACGATTAAAAACCCTGCATTCATAGTACACTGAAAAAAAATGGTAATCTAAAAATAATAAATGTGGTTTTAAAGTCAAAAATATTTAAAATCACTTAAGCAACCAATATACAGTGGGTACGGAAAGTATTCAGACCCCCTTCAAAAAATTAACTTAAATGATTTTAGCAAATGGCTGCAATACAACAAAGAGTGAAAAATTGAAGGGGGTCTGAATACTTTCCGTACCCACTGTACATAAATGTATAGCAACAAAACAGGCCTTTTTCAGTAGTTCAATTGAAGCTTATGTGAAATTAGTCTTAGCACGGTCAAATGTTATTGGCAAACCAGGTCACGGTGGTCGACCAAAGATGACTTTTGGTATCATTTGGATTGAGTTTGATTCTACAGTAAATAAAGGGATTTCTGTGGGCGTCTGACCGGCGTTTGACAGTGATAATCTCTCTAAGTCAATACCAGGCTGCAGCAGTTGACCTCTCGCTATTCTTTAGGATTGCGGCCATTGTTTTTTACAGTAGGATAACAGCACTTTATTGTTCTTTATGGCCGTTCCTTTGTTAGGCCTGTGTTCTGATAACGGCCATTGACAGGTCATTAAAGTCCCAGAACAGCCTCACTTTTATGATAAGGAGTGGACACAACTGAGGTCTATCTGCAACAATTGCTGCTAAGGGTCATAAATAGCAGCCAAACTCAGGGCCATCGCACCAGACCAGCCCCCCAAGGCATGCTGGGATATCTAGAGCCAATACACACAGCGTGACTCCAAGATCCAGAGCGCTTTGAGAAAATCACAAATTTGAGAGGATCATTGAATCACCATACTTGTATATCATAATGTTTATTTTGTATCCCAACACTCATTCAAATATCTAGGCCTACATTTGAGATTGTATATCAAATTCCCATCCATTTGGATTACACAGTTTTAACATAAACTGATAAACTAAATGTGATGCATATTTGTCAGTCATACAGAAATGAAACTCGCCAGATTTTTTGTAGTATTGCTAATAAACTGAATGTGTTTTAAACACACAATGTATATATTTATTATCAATAAATCCAATTTGTTTCATTCTCATGAATTTTAACCCATTGAAAACTGCTTGTTCCACAGCTAGACATAAATTAACCAATTGTCATACTTTTTAACTGAATAGATTTAATTCTTTACACAATTTTATTCTAAATTATTTATTTTGAGTGCCGAAATCTGACCTGTTTCATTTACGTGTGACTAAACAAATATGCATCACGTTATGTTTAATAGTTTGTTTATGTTAAAACAAAATGTGTGTAATATGTGTAATCCAAATGTTTTTTTTATCCAGTCTATATTGGCTTTTTGGTTGAATTTATGTAATAATAATAATAATAATTTATGCATTTAGCAGACGCTTATCCAAAGCGACTTACAGTGCATTCAGGCTATACATATTTTACCAGTATGTGTGTTCCCTGGGAATCGAACCCACAACCTTTTGCGCTGCTAACGCAATGCTCTACCACTGAGCCACAGGAGCACATATGTCAATTCTGAATGACATGCCATTTCAAAACAAATGTCTAAATATTAGTATTTATGAAAAAATGTACAAATAATTTCTGAATAAGTATTTATGACTAATTTCTGCCGTTTTTTTTTTTTAGTTGCTTTCTTTAATGTTTTTTAGTCTATATTGGCTTTTTGGACATTTTTAGTGGGAAAAATTTCAGAAAAAAAGAACTATATATTATTTATGAAGTATTTATGAATAATTTTCCCCGGACAAACTCATTTTCTCACTCAGTATTTTTTGTCTTGTTTTCTGTTACAAATATCTAAGATTTTAAATCAAGATGCATTTACTTGGGATTAGGGTTGCAAAGGGGTGGAACATTTCCGGTAAATTTCTGGAAACTTTCAAAAAATCCCTGTGATATTCCCAAAAATCCTGGTCAGAGTTTCCAAAATTTTTGGAATGTTTCCGAAATTTCCTGGAAATTTTCCACGCCTTTGCAACCCTACTTGGGATGCAAGATGGCATAAGAAATCTTGTTTTTATTGGTTTGTTAATGTTAAAACAAAATGTATAGGTGTAATCCACCACCCCCCCCCTCCAGTCTATATTGATTTATTGGTTGATTTTATGGCAGTTCTGAGTGAAAAACGTAATTTCCGACAAATAATTAAATATTAAATCATTTTTACTGGTCAAAGTAATTTTCTCACTCAGCGTTTTTATTGTTTTCTATTACAAATATCTAACATCTTAAGGCCTAAATGTTTTAAAGGTACATCAAAGTCCAAAAGGCCATGCAAGTATTTCAATATCCCTGCTTTAATGGCAGAATTATATGTCGATATGTACTCGTTTAATGGTCTACTACAGGAAAACGTGTACTACTACAGTCTACTACAGGAAATGGTCTACTACAGGAAATTGTCTACTACAGGAAAATGTGTACTACTACAGTCTACTACAGGAAATGGTATACTACATGAAAACGTGTACAGTCTACTACAGGAAAATGTGTACTACTACGGTCTACTACAAGAAATGGTCTACTACAGGAAAATGTGTACTACTACAGTCTACTACAAGAAATGGTCTACTACAGGAAAACGTGTACAGTCTACTACAGGAAAATGTGTACTACTACAGTCTACTACAAGAAATGGTCTACTACAGGAAAACGTGTACAGTCTACTACAGGAAAATGTGTACTACTACAGTCTACTACAATAAATGGTCTACTACAGGAAAATGTCGTCCATGTGATAATTAGCCCACATTAAGTGTCTGAATTTAGGACGCTGTCAGATATGGGTCAATCCTTTGGGGCCCGAGTCCTACAAGCGCCCTGGAGATCGTGTTAAAGCGGGATGTGAGCGTAGCATTGGCCGCTAAGTGTGAGTGTGTCCGGACACGCCGGGTCAAAGCGGCCTTTCTGTTTTACAGCCCGAGAGCTTGGAGCCAGGTGTGAGGTGCTGTTTGAATCACTGTGACCATGAGATTTACGACCCCTCTTGTGCTCAGAAAGGATCCCGGGTCAGGGGTGTGTGACTTGTCCTGTTTTATATTCCACAGGAATCCTTGTTCAACCCTGAACTGTGAAAGAAGCGTGATGGATTGGTCTATTTTCAGGGTCGTCCTGAAAACCAGGATAGATAGAGTTCTCATGTGAAGGGCTCTTCTCTAGGGTTTTGGGAAACCTTTGGTATTTTTGGCTCAGGAGTTTGTATAAATGACTTCATTCACATCCGTCAGTGACCTGGGATTCGACTCACTAAAGCTCATTTATCAGTCGCTTTCTTGCTCAATATTGCTTAAAGTGCCACACAACAAAATAGGTATTTTTAGCAGATCCCCCAGTCTTTATTACATTTTTGGTTGAATTTATGGCAATTCTGAGTGAAAAAAAAAGCAGTTTTAGAACAAATGCATAAATATTACAGTATTTATGAACCATTTCACTTGAAAAGGTGACTTTTTCACTCAGTATTTTTGTCTCTTTAGGACAAATATCTAATTTACTTGAGATGCAAGATAACACGAGAAGTCTTGTTTTCTGAGAAATTGATCAAAGTTATCAAAAAAATATCTACCAATGGGGTCAGAAAAATAAACAATTCAAAAGTGAAAACACATTTGTTTTTCTGAATCCAATGACCTTAACCAAACTTAATTTCGATAAATTTCTCCGAAAATGAGACTTGTGTCATTTTGCATCTCAGGTAAAGGTATGTAGAAAATGTAGATATTTGTACTGAAAAACAAGACAAATATACACTATTTGAGGTGAATATATTGCTTAGTTTACTAACACTGAAGATCAAAATGAACCAAAACTGTGTTATTTGAGGCCTGCATGAAAGACAATGTGGTTAAGTGACTTTTTACAGTTTCTGAAGCTGTGAATTTGAATAGAGAACCAAACATGTTAGCTTTTTCAGAGTACCTCTGAAAACTAACAACAAAATAAATATTTTTAGTAGATAATTATAGTCATTTTTTCCAGTCTATATTAACTTTTTGGTTGAATTTATGGCAATTCTGAGTGAAAAATACCATTTTAGAACAAATGCATAAATATTACACTATCTAGGAACCATTTCACTGGAAAAAGTGACGTTTTTTTACTCAGTATTTTTGTATTTCTAGTACAAATATCTAAGATCTAAAATCAAGATGCATTTACTTGAGATGGAAAATAACACAAGTCTTGTATTCTGAGATACTAATCAAAGTTATCAAGCATATCTTTCAATGAGGTCAGAAAAATAAACAATTCAAAAGTGAAAACAAGTATGTTTTTCTGACTCCAATTACCCTAATTTTGATAATTTTCTCATAAAATAAGACTTAGGTCATTTTGCATATCAAGTAAATGTATATCAAGAAACTTTGGATATTTTTACTGAAAAACAAGACAAAACTTTTTGAGGTGAATGTATTGCTTAGTTTACACTTTAGTTTAACACTGGAGATATATAATGAACCAAAACTATGTTGCAATGGTTATTTGTGACCCTGGACCACAAAACCAGCCATAAGGATCAATTTTGTGAAATTGAGATTTATACATCATCTGAAAGCTGAATAAATAATAATTGATGTATGGTTTGTTAGGATAGGACAATATTTGGCCGAGATACAACTATTTGAATATCTGGAATCTGAGGGTGCAACAAAATCTAAATATTGAGAAAATCATCTTTAAAGTTGTCCAAATGAAGTTCTTAGCAATGCATATTACTTACCAAAAATTAAGTTTTGATATATTTACGGTAGAAAATTTACAAAATATCTTCATAGAACATGATCTTTACTTAATATCCTAATGATTTTCTGGCATAAAATAAAAATGACCCATACAATGTATTTTTGGCTATTGCTAAAAATATACCCGTGCTACTTATGACTGCTTTTGTGCTCCAGGGTCACATTTGAGACCTGCATGAAAGACAATGTGGTTGAAGTGACTTTTTCCGGTTTCTCAAGCTGTGAATTTGTATAGAGAACCAAAAATGTAGCTGTTAGCTTCTTCAAAGTACCTCTGAAAGCCAATTATCATCCATTTTGACCCCAAAGTAGTTCCTTTTCCATCTACAGTCTGACACTGTGGAATTGAAATGCCGTTTTTTAGTACGTGACGCAACGTTTTCACGATGCATGAAAAGCCTCTTAGTAAGTCAGAGGGTTTGTTTATCTTTCGGCGAGCCGCTAATACGAGGGGGTAGGAATTCCCTCTTCCTCTTTTGTTTCTCTAACACAAAGGACTGTGCTTTGGACCGGCTCCTGCTGTGTTTGCACCTCTGTGGCCTTGAACGCAACAATGGCGTTGTCCTCCAAAAAACCTCCATGAGCACCATCCCATTACCAGCCCTTTTATTCAAGCCAGCAGTCGTAAAAAGCTTAGTGAGCATTCGGGATCTGTTATAGGCATCCTATATTGGTAGGTTAGATTTGGTTTTGGGGAAAAAAGACAATTAAGATGGATTTAAGCCACAGTTGTTGCCCTGTTTGGTTCGACGATGGGAGCCAACATCATTGGCCAATTAACCAAGCTGTTGAATCCGACACTTTTTGAAAACCCCAAGGGAAGTTTCCATTTCATGAGCGCAAAGTTGTTGGTTTGTACCTCTCACCGTTTCAGGTAACAACACAGACCACCCTGGGTAGAAGAATCCAGTTTCATAACTTCCTCAAGCATCCCTCATTCAGGAAACCAAGGCCTCGTCCTCGTTGTTTGTTTAAACAAGAGGAAGGTCTTCACCTTTAGCACATTCCACAGGAAATTAAGGCAGAATGAGCTAAACTGTCTCTCTAGGCAGGACCCTGAGGTTTTTTGGGGTCAGTACTTGGGCAGCTGACTGTACGGTGCTCATAAAGCGAGAATTAATTTCCATTCTGTAGGGAGTTTGGTTGCAGTCATCATCATTTTCCAGCTGTGTTCATTCAAAGAACTCCTGTTTGGCAACTGTTGAATGGTGTGGACTTCAGAACTAGCCTCCCAAAAAGTGTATTTCCCCAAATGGTGCACATACTAACATCAAAACATTGGTATGGAAGTGGATTGGCTCTGATAGGGATGGCCTTTTTGATTTGCATGATAAACGCTCTGTAAGGTACCATGTGGAGTCTTTCAGGTGTTGTGGTCTGGACCCGATGACATCTTTGTTGTCTTGAGAAGTGAAAGAGTGACGTTTGACTGAAACTGTATGTTCTAATGCATAAAGGGCCACTGCAGCTAAATTCAGTTTATGAACACTTATCCGTGATTTGTCACTTGTTTTTGCTTAAAGTGCCTAATGACAAAATAAAATGGACATATTTTTAGTAGACACTGAGAGAAATAGGGTTTTTTGCTGTCTATATTGGCTTTTTTGGTATTTTTATTTTTTTGATTAAAATGATTTAATGATTAAAACAAGAAAAAAAATCTGTCAGTGGGGTCATAAAAATAAACTTAGTTCAAAGTGAAAACAGGTTTATTTTCGGACACCACTAGCAAATATTTTATTCTGTTTTAACAATAAATTCACATAACTGTATGGAAGCCCGTTATCGCCACTGAATACAAAATAAAAAAGGTATATGCAACTTTTTATCTCACAATTCTGACTTTTTTTCTCAGAATTGCATGATATAAACTCACAATTGCGAGTTATAAAGTCAGAATTGTGAGATATAAAGTCACAATTGCGAGATAAAAACTCACAATTCTTACTTTTATTGATAATATTGACATTTGCATGTATAAGAAAGAACATGAGTGATTTGTTGGGTGTTTTCACACTTAAGAAGAAGAAAAAAAAAGAGTTGCTCAAGAAACCTGAGGAAGGGGTGTGTGAAACTGACCACTGCTGTTCTGTGTTTGAAGTGAAGGGGGTTTGGTTTAGAGGGTCCGGGGCCCACGCTGAGGGCTGAGCTTGAGTTGTTGGGGGAGTGGCTCCACAGGACTGCAGTAAATGGAAGAGCCATCTGCTGGAGTTGCTCTCCAAACACTCTACTGTACACGTCCTGCATTAAAATTACGAGACGACGTCTGCTTTGGATTTAAATGGGATGAGGCTCAAACTGAGAACATGTAGTCAAGGAACCACGGGACTTTTGGCGAACACTGTTTAATTTGGAAAGCATTGAATAGGTTGAAGACGTTGCTGAGTGAGAAGGTAAGGTCCTTGTTGGGTTTATGCTTTGTATGTCACATTGAAAGCCTTTCCTACAGGGGTTTAGGAGTGAATAATTTAACCTATATTTTGCTGTGTCACGTCCTACTTCTAGTTATATTTGGAAGCTTTTGTAAACTTCTCAGATCTAGGTCTAACTGTAGGTGCAACTCAGCCTCCGCATGGGTCTGTTGAAAAGAAAAAGGTGTCAGAGAGGTGCGTTGTGGGTAAATATCAGACGCTTCTAGTCATCTGGCTCCAGCGGGTCAGAACGCAGGTGGTCTTCAGTCTGTTGGGACAAGCCTCGAAACCATTTGGTCCTGGAATAACACTCGAGTTCTTTAAAGTTTGGCCAAAAGTTTGGGAGGATCACCCATGATCCAACATAAATGAGTCAACGCTGCCATCCTTCCTGTTTCCAACATCTAGTATTCTCTGATGCACTTTCAGTAAAACATCCACTGGGATTTTTGTCCCATTTTTAGATTTCTTTTTGTATGATTAGAGCATTTTAATGGGAAATATGTTCATAAATATGTTTGTCAGATAGCAGTTGTATGTCTTTTGGGGGGTAAAAACTAGTAATTGTGACCCTGGAGCACAAAAGCAGTCTTAAGTCGCTGGGGTATATTTGTAACAATAGCCAACAATACATTGTATGGGTCAAAACTATAGATTTTTCTTTAATGCCAAAAATCATTAGGATATTAAGTAAAGATCATGTTCCATGAAGATATTTGTAAATTTCCTAATGTAAATATATCAAAACTTAATTTTTGATTAGTAATATGCATTGCTAAGAACTTCATTTGAACAACTTTAAAGATGATTTTCTCAATATTTAGATTTTTTTGCACCCTCAGATTCCAGATTTTCAAATAGTTGTATCTCAGCCAAATATTGTCCTATCCTAACAAACCATACATCAATGGAAAGCTTGTTTATTCAGCTTCCAGATGATGTATACATCTCAATTTAAAAAAATTGACCCTTGTGACTGGTTTTGTGCTCCAGGGTCACATATGAGGGTTTTAGTTCTAGCTTAAGTTTTAGTTTGCTGTAGTTTTGGACTTGTTTGTTTGAGAAGATGCAAAGATGCTTTTGTATTCAAGTGTTTTTGGAAGTGACATGTCATAACAAACGTCTGTATTTGTTGGATTGAAGTTTTATTACTGGCACAAAAGTTTTGTCCACATTTGTGGAGCGCAGGAATCGCTCACATCATCTGCCAGTTCTGCTGTTCTTAACATTAAACACATAGACATAATTCCAGCACTGGCTCAGATCTGGACCGGGCCAAATCAAACAGGACTAATGGAGCGGCATCGGTGTCAAACGGGCGGCAGTATGAATGTTTCCACATTTACTGGGCCTAATGAAGGCTTGTTTTTACACACACACGCCATTCATAATCATCTCATTAACCACATCATTTGTAATGCACATATAATGAGTGTCATTCTGACTAATTTAGAAAAATGGGATAGTTGTGTCAGATTATGGTCTCATTTACTGTCTCTAAAAACTCGATTCTGTTGGCCTAACTAATACTATGCTTACAGTAATCGAACCTGGTCTAACACATGCTACTTCTGTGAGAATTGCAACTTAACAGTTGTTCTAAAGTTGTGGAAATGGGCCATTCAAGATGTAATTTGTTGGGTCTTGACCTAGTATCCTCAGAACACACATGCAAATGATTCTGTCAGAGCATTCATTTGCATTGTGTTGAACAGTCGTATGATTTTCATTAGACTTGTGAAGTAATGCATAATTTAAAGTAAAAAATAAAGGTGCTTAAAATGCATTTGTTCCCTAGAAGTCAGAGGGTTCTTTGCTATGCTGAGGGTCCATTACCATATGAGTGGCTGGCAGTTACCACCATGTGATCACCCGGGGCCCATCCCCTCCCCAGGGAACTCACCCTCCACCCATCTACTCCCTATTGAGGGCCATTCAGGCCTCCCGTGGGTGGATCTAACAGATATGCATCTCAGACCTCCAAAGTCATGTTAACAAGCAGCTCTACAAGAGAGAAGGCTGTTAAATACTCGGGGCTGGAGGGCTTTTTCAGGGCGAGCGGCGCAGACAGGAACTGCCTTGGTTTCCCCGAGGTCCCTGCAATTCACTCAGAACCGCTCAATCGTAAAATAGCTGTTTATTTTCGATGAAACATTACTGCGGTTTCTCTTCACTCCGGTTGTTGATTAGATCAGGAGGCTCAGGAAGTGATGCTGATGGCATCTAAGACAGAAATTAGCATATTTAAGGAGACTGTTTAGCAGAATGGGTGTTGCCTTTTTGATCTCCTTTCCTCTATCAGTGACTTCCTCTGAAGAAAATATCATGTCCTAGTGGATTTTGTACCACCGGAAGGAAGACTTGTAACATGGCAGGGAATATATCTCTTGTGCTAAAATTGCATAACCAGGTTAATGTTCGAGGAGTCTCTTACAAGAACCTTTATCTGGCCATGTAAAGGTTATTCTGAGAAGAATCTGGGGTATTTAAAAGCCCAAAATGAAGTCAAAATTGCGTAACAAGCACTTCACTTTGTAGTGGTTTTGTCAGGGTGTCTGTATGATTTCAACAGAATTCAACTGAAGTGAATTTCAGACCTGAACCGAAAACCATGTTGGGTCGTTTCAGTTATCCCCCATCATGAGGGGTCTGGCACGCTTGCATTTGCTCCGAAAACTCAAATGTGAATTTGCACAGATAAAACAGTGCAATACGCTTACCCAGCATTAATGCATAGTTGAGCCTTCTGATAATGTGTGTTTTTGTGAAACTTTAGAAAATTTTACTATGGTGAATCAGTTTTGAGGGATTTTGCTGATGCATTACTCTTTCTACTTCTGATCTGGTTGGATAGTCATAACATGGAAGATGAATTATTTTAAGTGTGCGTGCAGTAAGTTTTTGAATAATTAAGCCCGTTTTAGATATTTTCCACAATGTGGCATTAGTTTCATTAAAAGTAAGCACATTTTCCCTTTTCCTAATTCTCAGTGTCTTACAACCTTACCAAATAAATAAGATCTACTCATTCTCATTGGTGTGAAATATGATTTGACTAGATTTTGTTAGATTCACCCTTTCAGTGTTGATGCTCGTATCTGGATTTATCTTCTCAAACCAGTCCAAATTGCTGTACACGAGGAACTAACACCTGTCAGCGTGTTCGGTCCATCCATCTCACCTGTTTTAATTCCAAAAGCAGCTGCTCCAGAGATCAAAGCGTCAGATGATGCGTCACTCAGCAGGACGTGATGCGGTGTGGCAGGTTCTAAAACACCGTCCTCCAAAACAGCACAGGGGCTTGAAGAAAGACATGGTTTCCAAGCATTACCATATGGCTTTGTTGTGCTTTGTGTCCTGAATGGACTTCAAAGGAGTGACAGGGAAGAACGATCTTGTCTTGAGAAATTTCAGTCTGAAAGAGTTCTGAAGTAAACTGTTGTTGGGAAAAGTCATATATGGCATGCATTAGTGCTCAACTTAACCAGAAGAGAGTCCCAGTAGAAGGACATGGGAAATACCAGAAAGCTTCCATGGTGATGATGAGTCAGGAAAATGCATTAAAGTAAATAGACTGTAAAAGAGTTAGGATGGTTGAAGTTTAAAGGGAATGTCCGACCACATCACGGCAAAACTCGGCACAATAGCAGTAACAATAAAACTGCCATCGTTTTATGAGCAGAATCTATTTAACAGGCCTCCACCCCAGGCTGGAAGTCACCAAATGTTTTAGGATGCTGCTTTATTCCATTTGCGTTTCTGTCCTCATCCCAATACAATGCATCTTACGAGGCGTTTTATCATGTGGTTTTGTGATCCGTGACACACTGTTCCCTCTTTAGGAGGTCTTTCTGATGAATTCCGGCGGGTTCCACGGCGCCATCAGGCCGCTGGACATGGAGCCGAAGGTCAACAAGCTCGCGTTCGGCTTCCAGCGGAGCTCCACCTCGGATGACGACTCTGGCTGCGCCTTGGAGGAATACGCTTGGGTGCCGCCGGGACTTCGACCAGAGCAGGTAAAACGATCTTGAAGGGTTTATCACAGTCTAGAACTCACTGGAATCTTGCCTCCACAACATTTGTGACGTCTGAATGCGCACGGGCTAATTTTGAGCTACAGGCAAAAAAAGTGAAAAATTACGAATTTCAGGTTTTCACAAAAATAGTTAATTAAGCCCTCGTCTAGAGATCCCAATGCTCCAAATAATCAAACATCTAAAAGTATCTTTATTTGTACGTTTTCTGAGAGGAGTACCTTTTCTCCGCTCGCTTCTCTTCCGAAGTGCGCGACATCGCGATAAATATACACAGAATTACAGTATTTAAGTATTCACGCAAACATAATCAGTTATGTCTTAAGTGAACGTTTGGGGAACTGTTGGGGAAAAACATCTGATGTGTAACATTATATTAGATCCGTGCATTACAATAGGCATTAATATATAGGCCGTCTGTCTCATAAATGTTAATCTAACAATAAAAGAAAAGAGGGAATCACTGGCTGTTCTTGATTTAACTGCTTTTGTATTTAGTTTTAATAATCAATTTATTTGTAATGAACACAAGGGATTTTTACATTTGTTTCTTACTTGAATGCTTTTGTTTAAATGTAAAATGAAAAAGGTAATGCATTATTTTTCTTATATTTGTTCTACAGTTTTTTTTTAATCTGTTCTTATTTATAACAACAAAGATAAAATAAAAAATAGCTATGTTGTGATTATTAACATAGTAATTATTATCAAGAAAAGAACTGTAGGAAAAGATGCAACGTTGCTAGGTGATTTTGCTTTGGAACCTTCAGAAAACTTGAACTCGATTTTTCTCAAAATTGACTTTGCTGACTCCATCGATCTTCAAACAGCTGTAGCTCAGTCATTTTACGTCCGATTCCAACAAATCATACATAATTTTGAAGGTCTTTCAAATGGAGAATGTGAAACTAAAAATTACTCGTTTTTGAAAATTTGCTCATTTTGCCAGCACAGGTCGCATTTAACAGAGAACTTACCTCAATGCACATTTGGGTTAGAAAATAGTTAAGAGGCAAAATGGCAACCTCTTTAGAAAAATTAAGTCATTTGACATTGTTCGAGGGGGAAAAACTGCAGTCCAATAAAAGCCGCGTCACAAAATGCAAAGTAGTCACATGTCTTCAGTGTCAGGGAAGGACTCTGCTCAGTGTTGACTGAATAGTAACATGCAGTTCAAGATGTGATGTGTAAGTTGTTATACAATAAATGCACCAGATGTGATCTTTATTAAAAAATTCCAAACTGTTGGTGATTCATTTTGTCAGCAGAGCTAGTCATAGTCACTAAGATTTAGAGGACCTGACTGCATTTTTGCAGACACAGCTAAACACTGTGAAGGAAGCACCACACAGGCATTTGGGAACAGGAAATGCTGCTTTTTATTTACAAACTACTTCATGGAAAATCTGCAAGTCATTATCTCAAGCTGCCAGACAAAAGGGCTTGAAACGATGAGGAAAAGCGGCTCGCTAACAGCCAAGCTCGCAGCCACAACTTTTTTTCCTGGCGCTGGCTGCAAAGGCGGTCCTCTCGTGGTTGGAGGCGCGTTGATTCCAGCCGGTGTCCCACGCTTCCCCCGGCTGCCCTCGAGAGCACCCCTGAATAAAATCTGAAGTGACGGGTGAGGGAAAAGGTCTAAAGCAATTTGGAGACCCCTAAAATCCCAGTGCAGCTTTTGTGTTAAATGCAAGAATCAACTTTAATGCCTTTATAGCAGCCGTTCTGTGAATTGCCATGCATATTATAGGTGATCATTGTGGGGAAGAACACAAACACTCAGGAATAGTGTTGTTCAAGGGCCTAAGGCTCAGTAGCAGAGGTAATATGAGGGTGATTTATGGTGCCACTGATCAACAGGTCTAAATGGCATTCCAGTAGACTGACTCGACACTCTTTATGCAGGAAAAGACAAGCTCAGTCCAGCTATTTATCTGGGGGCTGTTACGACTAGCGCTCATAAAGGGATCCCACTCACAAGGCATAGGTCACAGTGTCAAAGAAGCACAATAGAGTACAGTAAAAAGCCAAAACTGGTGTCTCAAGTCTCAAGGGTCAACTTAGTCCTCAGGGTTTTGTTGACAGATACACAGGAATGACAGGCCAAAAAAATCAGACTGGTACACCTGAAACACCTTCCATGACCCACAACAAAAACACACACTTTCTGATCAGTTCACTTATGATAGATACACTTTTTTTTTTAAAGAAGTCTCTTCTGCTCACCAAGCCTGCATTTATTTGATCCAGAGTACAGCAAAAACAGTACAATTTTGAAATATTTTTACCATTTAAAATAACTGTTTTCTATTTGAATATATTTTAAAATGTAATTTATTCCTGTGATTTCAAACCCGAATTTTCAGCAGCATTACTCCAGTCTTCAGTGTCACATGATCTTCAGAAATCATTCTAATATGCTGATTTGCTGCTCAAGAAACAGCTTTGAAATCACAATAATAAATTACATTTTAAAATATATCCAAATAGAAAACTATAGAAAACCAAATAGTTCTTTTAGTCTAACAGTAACTTTTGACTGGTAGTGTAGGTGTATCCTAAGCTAGTTCATTGTTGGTAACTTCCTTTTGGACTTTGTACATACTCTGACTGACCCGATCTGTCTCCATCTCACCTCCAGGTCCAGCTGTACTTCTCCTGCTTACCTGAGGACAAAGTGCCTTATGTAAACAGCCCTGGGGAGAAATACCGCATAAAACAGCTCCTGTACCAGCTCCCTCCTCATGACAATGAGGTGAGTTTATAGAAACAAAGGAAAGCAGGAGCTTCATCAGCAGCCATGAAATCCCCTATCGTTTCCCCAGCATCGCTGCAGTCCAAAATGCCCACGCATCACATTTCAAAACCCCCTCAAATAGCTTTTTAGCTGCAACGTGGTGTGGGTGTTTTTAGCTTCATGCGTTTAGAGCTTCACCACATCCCCTGCCATCACAGAAAGTAGCTTTGTCACTTCATATCTCTGTGGGTGCGTGTACAATGAGACTTTTGAGTGGAAGATTGTATGATGCTGCTTGGGGAGATTCGATCTGACATGTGGCATCGACATTGCTGTGGGTCACATAACATGCAGTTTTATTGTTATCTGTAGCACTGTGGCATCACAGCTTGAACATGCATTGCTTGTGTTTTTAGGTGTGTTCCTTTTCCTTGTGTAAAATTAAACAAAAGCACTCACCAAAGTGACTAAGAGATGGTCTAAGCAAAAGTTTCTGGACATCCATCCTTCCCTCGGGTCATTTTGACCTGGAATTTTTGTATTTTTTTATTGAGTGTTCATCTGAGTGTTACAAGACTTTGTTACTTTTGTTCCACTTGAATTTGGAACACAAAAATAAATGGTAAATGAAATTAAATAAAATTAAAAATCACACACACACAAAAAAAAAAAGGATCAATACAAGCTTTCTGGTCAAAAAAAAAAAAGTCTAATTTTTGGGCTTGGGTCATTTTGACCCGTGAGGGAAAGATTTGTTACAAAATGCGAGAGAAGGATGAAGGTTAAGAGCTGCATTCAAGAATGCTTGGATTTCAGTGGGGATGAGCATTGAAGGTTTGCCAAACTGACACACTAGCCGGGTTTCCATCCAAAGTTGCAAATTTAACTTTAGCAAAACTGGAATATCGCATAAAACTTTTGCGAACAAGCATCGTTTCCGTCCAACAAGTCAAAGAGAACAAAATCGTCACTTCCTTATAAACTGGCACGATAAATCACTAAGAAAAGTAGGAGAATATAATAATTTTCATATATAGCGCCTCAGAGCGAGCAGACGAAACACAATGAATGCGTGTCCTGACATTTTATCCTACCCGTCAGATACGGACGTGGATGCTGCTGTTTGGGAACGCAGTCGTGTAAGACATTTCTGGGAGGCAATTATACAGAAATACTTTGATGACAGAGTTTGCTCGTGCATTTCCGAATGACCATAACAACATTTCAGATGCTGTGGAATGAGATCGGTCCGCTGGTTAGTCAGGTTTTGCCATCCCATAGCGCAAAGTCACATGACTTTTTTGATGCGCTTGGAGTAATTTATTTGCAAAATGCATTTCCATCTCCCATTATTCTTATCTTATATATAAGCCAGTTTTATTCGAAATTTGGCGTTTCCATCACTCGTTTCTCATGCGATACTTCAAAATGCTCATTAAAATAGGGTAATGGAAACATAGCTACTATTATGCAACGAATAGTTAAGAGAATTTTAACTTTTGCTGCAGTGCAGTCTGATTTGTTGGATCCAGCTGAGCTTTCAGAAAATGAATTCGGTGTATTCCCAGTCGATTTTCTAACTGACTGTCTCTCTCCACTCTCTCAAAACACATTTTATGCATTTGTATTTGTCCAACTCCATCAATACTTTCTCTAGTTCTCCATCAATGCTTTTTTCCTTGCTCAAAAAACCTGCATGTGGTCCACAAGGGCTTCTTTCTGAATAGTTTGACAGCAAACACGTTTTAAATGTCTCCCTCAGGTGCGATACTGCCAGTCTCTCAGCGAAGAAGAGAAGAAGGAGCTTCACATGTTTAGCGTGCAGAGAAAGAAAGAGGCCCTCGGGCGAGGAACTCTGAAACTGCTGCCAAGGACGATGCTTCATGCGGCGTGTGAACACGTAGGTGTTTGAACCAAGAGATTTGTGCTGAAGCAAATGACTGTTTGATGCTGATTGCTTAAACATTTTGCCTCTTCAGTGTGGAGAGAACATCAGTGGAGGGGAGATGGTGGTGTTTGCTTCACGGGCAGGACCTAGTCAGTGTTGGCACCCAGCGTGCTTCACATGTTCCACCTGCAATGAGCTCCTGGTTGATCTCATTTACTTCTACCAAGATGGGAAGGTCCATTGTGGACGGCATCATGCTGAATTGCTAAAGCCACGCTGTTCCTCTTGTGATGAGGTGAGTTTTATTTTTCAAAGGCCATGCTCATTGTTGTGCATGAAACAAGGCCCGTTATATTTATTTATTACCACACTTGAGTAAAAGTACCGATAAGTTACCAGAAAAAGACTTTGGTAGAACTTGAAGTCATCATTTAGAATATTACTTGACTACAAGTTTTAAAGTATGTGATAGCCTATATATTGTACTTAAGTATGAAAAGTATTTTTTTAAATATTAAACATACTTAAGTATTGAAAGTTAAAGTACAAGTAAATGCAAAATGGAAAAGGGGAAACTTTTTTTTTTTTTAATGTTCATAGCTGGTAGCAAGATTGTGTTCGGTTTTAACTCTTTCTTCCATTTTGTATCTTTGGGTAAGCGTAAGAGGCACTTCATCTAGTACTCAGTCTCTTTCATTCCAACATAAGAAAACATTTCTGGAATACGCACCTGAAGTGGCGTTTAGATGTATTTACATTGTTTAATGTAGCTCAGAGGGGGACATGGATGCATTTAACCTGCAGTTACAAATGCAAAAATAATAGTTTGTTTAAAATATAAACGTTGAATACTGATATTTGAAATTATTTAAAATATGAACAAATAGTTGAAATGTGAAATAAAAGCCACCAGTAGGTGGCAGCAAGTCACTGTTAATGAGTGAGTCATTGAGATTCAAATGATTCATTCAAATGGCTGATTCATTCGGGAACGAAGCATTTGACTGTGTTAATGAGCGAGTCACTGAATCATTCATTCAACCGATTTGTTCAAAAAGCTGATTAATGCAATAAGGAAACACCGTCCTGTGTGTTGCTCAGAGACGCAAAACATTGCTGTGATCTTTGTTTGGAACTTTGTTTGGTTGGTAAAACTGAGGCAATATTGTATCTAAAATGTAAGTCACTTAATGCTAGCTTTATTAATGCTATCTATGATATAACATTACTCGATAATGTCAGATTGCACATCGTTAAAACAACACTTAGCATATTATCGCAGAAGATATACTGTATATCGCACACCCCAGCCTCGACTTGAGTGGAAAATGAATCATCCGTGGTTGTGCGAGCACTTGTTTGCAAATGAGCAAAGGTGTTTTTAGGAGTCTAACTTGCCAGCGTCAGACCACTGATTCGTCAAACCTGCTTTCTTGCAGTCTCTGTTCTTCCGACTTTATTTTGTAGTAAGTAACGAATATGCTTAAACGTATACATTTGAATTAGGAAATGTAGTGGAGTAAAAGTGAAAAAATACAGAAATATAAAAACTCAAGTAAAGTACAGATTCTCCTAAAAAATACTTAAGTACTCTAACAAAGTGTTATTACTTTACGTTGCATCACTATATCGCAGACACCCCCACTCATTTGTTGCTGTCATTGTCCTTTCAGATTATTTTTGCGGATGAGTGCACGGAAGCAGAGGGTCGTCACTGGCATATGAAGCACTTTTTCTGCTTTGAATGCGAGACCATCCTGGGTGGTCAGCGGTACATCATGAAGGATGGTCGGCCCTACTGCTGCGGTTGCTTCGAGTCTCTGTACGCGGAGTACTGTGAGGCCTGCGGTGAACACATCGGTAAGCTCAAATGTCTCTCGGATGTCTTGACGTCATTTACCACAAACCACGTTCCGCTTTTGTTTTTGAGAAGCAGACCTATAACTCCTGTTTATTTTCTTCTAGGGGTGGACCATGCCCAAATGACATATGATGGCCTTCATTGGCATGCCACAGATGCTTGTTTTAGCTGTGCTCAGTGCAAGGGCTCCTTGCTTGGGTGTCCCTTTCTACCCAGACAAGGCAGGATCTACTGTTCCAAGGCCTGCAGCCTTGGGGAGGACACCCATGCCTCAGATTCCTCTGATTCAGCCTTCCAATCTGCAAGATCTCGGGAATCTCGGCGCAGCGTGAAGATGGGCAAAAGCAGTCGCTCTGCAGACCAGTGTCGACAGTCTCTTCTCTTTTCACCCGCAGGCAACTACAAGTTCCCCGGACTCTCAGGGAACGCTGACGACACCTTGTCCAACAAGCTGTCACAGCTCAGCTTTGCAGACAACCACTTCTGGAGGAACAGAGAGGAGCAGGAAGCACCCGACGACCATGAGGAATGGGCTGAGCACGAGGACTACATGACCCAGCTCCTCCTCAAGTTTGGTGAACATGGGATGTTCCAGCAGCCGGATGACGCCAGGCCGACTGACTTCTGGACGACCGACTCTGAGGTAAAAAAAAAGACAGAGTCAAGGATGCCAGGCAGTGGTGGGAATGGCAATCTGGCCAGTAAAAAATACAAGGCAGACATGTACTGGGCACAGTCCCAGGATGGACTAGGTGACTCTGCGTACGGAAGCCACCCTGGACCTGCAAGCAGCAGAAAGCTCCAGGAGCTCGATTTGGAGCATGGAGCCAGCTTTAAGCATGAAGATAAACAGTGGTATAATGACTCACTGGAGTGCATCACAGATGAACTGAAGCAAGCAGAGCAGAACATCAGAGACTCAATGGACTCCTTGGCACTCTCCAACATCACAGGTGAGACTAAAGGATCAATGTGCAATTGATATATTCTTGAGTGCAAACAGTGTTGGGGGTAACGCATTGCAAGTAACGCGAGTTACGTAATCAGATTACTTTTTTTAAGTAGCTAGTAAAGGATTACATTACTTTTAAATTAACAAGAAAAAATCTGAGTTACTTTTTCAAATAAGTAACGCAAGTTTTCCTATTTATTCACTGACACCTTTCCTTTCCCCATGTTGAGAGAAATTGGAAGTAAGTGCAGAGGCATTTTCTTCAGCCTGAGGCTTATTAATTTCACTCTTGGTGTGAAAGGGCCTTTACAGTCACCAAAAATATAACTTTTGGGTTTTCTGTTATTAAAAAATAAATAAGCAAGCCCAGCCCAGGTGACAAAAAGTAACATAATGCATTACCTTCCATAAAAAGTAACTAAGTAACGCAATTAGTTACTTTTTTATGGAGTAACGCAATATTGTAATGCATTACTTTTAAAAGTAACTTTCCCCAACACTGAGTGGAAACTGAAATATGAGAGGCAGTTGGGAGGGGTCAGAGAAATAGATGTAAATATAGTAAACGGTTTCAGAGTTTTGCATCTTTTGGTGGACTATTGAATTGAATGTATATTTTGCGCTGAACTTGCGTTTTTCTTTCAGGTGCTTCAGTTGATGGGGATATTAAAGACAAACCATTGCTCTACTCCTTACAAAAGTTCTCTGAGCTTGAACGCTGCGAGAACGCCAGCAACATGGGGACGCTGAATTCATCAGTGCTGCACAGGAGCACCAACTCCTTGAAGAGCCTCGCCTCGGAGCTCGAGCGTGTGGAGGTCGTTGAAGAGGAGGAACAGGAGCAAGTGGTTCCGCTCCCAGAGGAGAGGCCCAAACCACCTCACTTACCTGTCCTAAGAAGGTCCAAGTCCCAGTCCAAACCACAGCAGGTGAAGTTCTCAGATGATGTTGTGGATAACGGACGATATGACGACCTGGAGGTGCGGCAGCCTCCCATGAGCGAACGCACTCGGAGACGAGGGTACCACTTTGAAGACCAGCAGCGTCCTCATCATCACCACAGGAGAAGAAGGAGTCGTAAATCTCGTTCGGACAACGCACTTCACTTGGTGCCCAAAGAAAAGGACCGCCGGCAGCACGGGTCAGGTCCTAACTCTCACTACGGACAGCCTTCCTATGCCCACGCCAACTCGGAGTACGGTTTGCACAACCAGGCGGCGGAGAGGTTTTCACGTCTTTACGGGGATGAAGATGACTGGTGCTCTACCTGCTCCTCTTCATCATCTGAATCAGAGGAGGAAGGCTTTTTCTTGGGCCAGCCTATTCCACAACCAAGACAACCTCGGTACCAATATTACACTGATGAACTTCCTTTTGGCACAAGGACAAAGTCCAAACAGAAGAGAGGACGGAAGGGCAAAAACTGTATAATTTCATAGAATTGGGAAGGAAGTTTGAAACAGTTGATCTGCATCTTAATATGCCTTTCTTAAGCTGCCTTTCTCGAGCTGTTACTTTGAATTAGAATACAACTTGTTCCGCATGGCTGTCCAGGACATATTGCAGTGGTCTTGCCATGCAGTGACGTTGATGGCCAACGCAGTATCTAAACCAGGGGTGGGGAACGTTGATCCTGGAGGGCCACTGTCCTGCAGAGTTTAGCTCCAACCCTGAAAAAAAATACCTACCTGTATCCTGAAGACCTTGATTGTTTGATTAGGGTTGGAGCTAAACTCTGCAGGAACACAGGCCCTCCAGGATCAACGTTCCCCACCCCTGATCTAAACCATGCTTAACTGCTGCAATAATGCATGTTAGGTGATAAGTGACTATAGTCTTTGAAAGAACCAGAAGAATATAATATTTATGAAGCCACTTTTAGAGACTAAAGGAGAGAGTAATTTAACTTTGCAAAAACAAATGTGTATATATTGTAAAATGTTGAGTTAAAGCTAATATTTTTTATATCCCTGAGTTTCAAAAGATTTTTTTAAAAGGAAGAAGTACTAAAGAACAAAGGTTTGCAGCAACTCCACTTTTGTTAATCAGGGTTTTAAAAATAATTATGTAACATTGGTCAGCATTGTCACTCAAAGTGTATTAAAACATTGACTACAAAACATTATACGTTATGTATTATCCAAAGCTTGTTCGGGTGTCGTTTTATTGATGGATCATGCAGACATATCACTGTAATCTGTAAAATGCAAACTGGAACAATAAGGCTAATAATAAAAAATGAGATATATAAGTATATTATACCTGCACATTTTATGTTCTTACATCTACTAATCCATTGTGTGGTCGAGTCTGTTAATCTGGGATTTTATAGGCTGGGCACATGTAGACTGTCATCTTTAAATGCAGTATCACGTTTTTTAGTGTCTCATGCCATGAGCACAGCTTTTTAAGGCTTTCAAATCCCTATATGCACACTGAGCCTGTATATACAGGGTGACAAAGGTAAGCTAAACAACAACGGAAACACCAAACACTGTTTGAGTAAATGAATATACTTTATTTAATGATGAACATGTTGCATTCTTAGGTCTCCAGCAAAAATCCAACATCTTTGAGTATAGTTAATTGTAGCTACAGAATTAAAGGTAAACAATGAACTGTTAGTGTGGTTCTTGAAGTAAAAGTTTAACAAATGTGCTTAGGACAGCTGTGCTGAATAACATGACAAGATGTGCAAAAACTAAAACATTACTTCTAGATAGTGTGTTTATATTAGTTGAGTAAGCATGATGAAGCGCTTCATTATGGTTAGGTTTGGCCGGTTTGGTTCGGTTTGACCAATGCATTCACCTCAGAGATGAATTGGCTGAGGTTTTCCAAGTATTTTCCCCCATTTCAACCAGGTTCTTATGCAGCACTGACAGAAGCGTCGGTTCGAGAGTTGGATCTTTGGTTATAAGCATCTTCACCACTATTCCAAAGGTCTCGCAGTCCTGTTTGTGCAACTGGAAGAGACGAACAGCTGTTGGACTCATCTGAGGTCTGAAAGTGAGGTACTTTAAAAAGATAAACTCTCAAGTTACAGTTTAGTGCTTGACTGCAGTGTTATTCATGTCTGGAAACGATTTGTTGGCCATTTCTATGATAGACCTGCACAGAATCAACAGCGTTTTCAAAGCTGATTGCAGGTGAAAATAAGATTTTTAACAGTAAGATATTTTTTAATGAAGGTTTTTAATATTTTCTGCTTGCCAAGCCTGTATTTATTTGATCTAAAATACAGCAAAAGTAGTAATATTGTGAAATATTTTTACATTTAAAATGACTTGAATATACTGTAAAATATAATTTATTTCTGTGATGCGCAGCTGAATTTTCAGCATCATTACTCCAGTCTTCAGTGTCACATGATCTTCAGAAATCAGTATAATATGCGGATTTGCTGCTCGAGACACATATATTATTATTATGTTGAAAACAGCCGAGTAGAACTTTTTCAGGTTTATTTGATGAATATAAAGTTCAGAAGAACAGCATTTATCTGAAATAGAAATCTTTTGTGACATTATAAATGTCTTAATATAATCACT
Source organism: Sinocyclocheilus anshuiensis (assembly GCF_001515605.1). Taxonomy (NCBI): domain Eukaryota; kingdom Metazoa; phylum Chordata; class Actinopteri; order Cypriniformes; family Cyprinidae; genus Sinocyclocheilus; species Sinocyclocheilus anshuiensis. The sequence goes on along the minus strand of NW_015544138.1, from coordinate 236,869 downwards.
TTTGATCAACTTAAAGCATCCTTGATAAATAAAAGTATACATTTTTATAATTTCTTCCCCAACCCCCCATAATATTTATGTGAAAATATTCACATAGAAAACAGTTATTTTAAATGGTAAAAATATTTCACAATATTACTGTTTTTGCTTGTTTTGAATCAAATAAATGCAGGCTTGGTGAGCAGAAGAGACTTCTTTGAAAAACATTAAAAATCTTACTGTTCAAAAACTTTTGACTGGCAGTGTACAGGTAAAATTTGTAAACAAGGTAACATTTCTTGTAGGTGGAATTCAAATTCTGGAAAATTCGCTGGTTTCTTGTTCTGTGCAGATCTATACGTGAATAATGTGAATCCATCTGATCCATTCTGTGAAAATGCTCAACAGGACAAACTGTTTGTTGGCAGGTGATGACGTCTCGCTGCATTGCTTTTTAAGATACAGTGTACTAAACGACACTTTGACCTCCAGCCAATAAGTCACTTGGCTGTAAACCTAACAGCCGTGTGTTTGGAGGCCAGAGACTATGGGAAAATATCCAGAAACAGGTGTGTGAATCTGTTTGCATGGAGACCTAACTTGTTAGAACTGCTCAGTTATTTCACACCAGACTTTAAAGGCCGACAAATTCTCCACCAGGGTTAAAGGCGTGCAAAAATGGTGCTTAAGAGGTTTATGGTGCCTTGCAAATGTCCCATGTGTGACGTCCAAGACTCCTTCATTACCTGAAGAAGATGAATGCAGATTAACACATCGCGTCAGGTTTTAAAGGAACGGTTCCAGCTCTTTTAACAGCATCATGTCTATTATATTCTGAATTTATGACGTGAATATTCTCTCACATCAAACTGGTGTGAAGTAATTGCTTGCTTTGTCTTGTGTGTGTTATAGAAGTTATATCCCATATTTCAACTTGAATTAACCTGGTAAACTTACCCACAACCATCTATTAAACACTTTACTTGAGTAAACTCCATCCACTGGAATTACCAACACAATCTCACAGCAACTGTAAACTATTTTATGTTTTGGTATGAATTTGTACAATCTTACGCCCCACTGATGGTAATTTATGAGTGAAGCTTCATTTTTCTAAAATGTTGTTTTTGTACAAATTGCATGGAACAAATTCATATGAAATCACACGGTTCCAGCTCTTTTAACAGCATCATGTCTATTATATTCTGAATTTATGACGTGAATATTCTCTCACATCAAACTGGTGTGAAGTAATTGCTTGCTTTGTCTTGTGTGTGTTATAGAAGTTATATCCCATATTTCAACTTTAATTAACCTGGTAAACTTACCCACAACCATCTATTAAACACTGTTTACTTGAGTAAACTCCATCCACTGGAATTACCAACACAATCTCACAGCAACTGTAAACTATTTTACGTTTTGGTATGAATTTGTACAATCTTACGCCCTACTGATTGTAATTCATGAGTGGAGCTTAATTTTTCTAAAATTTTGTTTTTGTACAAATTGCATGGAACAAATTCATATGAAATCACCAGCTCATAAAATAGTTTGTTTTTCTCTGCAAAACTATGCAAAAAAAAAAAAGTACATTTTCAAGTACAAGTATCTTCATACTTCAATTAGGATATATTTACTTGAAGCAAATTTACACAAGAAGTCTTGTTTTCCTATATAGTAAATATGCCAAAATTGAGTTTTCACTTAAAACAAGAGCAAATATCTGCCAGTGGGGTCAGAAAAATAAACTTGTTTTCCATTTGAATTAAGTTCAAGTTCATCTAGCCTTTTTAAAAACCAAAACCTCACTTAATTTTGATGCATCTTTCAGAAAACAAAACTCAAGTCATTTTGTTTCTCTTGATTTAAAAAGGTCAAGTCAAAAATACTGAGGAAGAACCTCTTTTTTTGTGGTGTAGTGCCATCACTAAACGCAATTTAGGCACTTTACAGCTGAAAATATCAAATCGAAGAGCCCTAATTATGAGCTGAACTCGAATATGAAACCTCCTTTAAACAGTAAAAAGTAAGTATAAGTGCTTCATTGTAAGAGATCATGAGAAAAGCATAAAATTACAAGGTCCGACGGGTTCGTCCTCCAAAAGTCTCTCATTTTTTTTCAACCAACATCATAAAGCATCTGCAGATTTGGGCCACATCTCAGAAACCGCTTTATAATCATGCTGACGAATTATTGCACACAATCACCCCGGAGCTCTTCTGAGGTCTGAGCTCAAGCCTGGGTTCAATCTAAAGGTGAGCCGAGAAGAACAAGATGGCCTGAGAAAGAGAAAACCAAAGAAAGATACTGAGGGTGTGAAAGCATCCAGGTTGAATCGTCTTAAACCGCATTGATATTTTGAGGAGAAATATTTAAATATTTAATATGGAGTTTACGCTGCAAAAAAAAAAGTTTTTCTTAGTATTTCTGTCTTGTTTTCCAGTACAAATATCTAAACATTATTAAATCAAGATACGTTTACTTGATTAGCAAATGACTTAGTGTTGTTTTATGAAAAAAAATATTAAAATTTAGTTAGTTTTTGCTTAAAACAAGAACAAATATATGTCAATAGGGTCAGAAAAAAAACTTAATTCAAAGGGAAAATTATTGTTTTTCGTGCCCCGCTGGCAGATATGCTCTCATTTTAAGAAAAAACTAACAACATTTTTATCAGTTTTTCATAAAACAATGCTTATCTTGTCATTTTGCTTCTCACGTAAATGCATCTTAATTCAAGAAGGTTTAGATGTTTACACTAAAAAAGCAAGGCTGGGTACGAAAATCATTTTTGCAATGTATGCACTGCAAAAAAAGCAGTCTTACTCAGTATTTTTGTCTTGTTTTTCCATTATAAATATCTAAACATACCTGAATCCACATGCAATTGCTCAATTAGCAAAATGACTTAAGATATTAAGTTTTGTTTTCTGAAAAAAATATCAAAATTAAGTATGTTTTTGCTTAGAACAAGAACAAATATCTGCCAGTGGGGCAAGAAAAACTATTTAATTTTATTATTAAATTAATATTATTGAATTAAGATTATTTTTCTGAGCCCACTGGCCGATATTTGTTCTTGTTTTAAGCAAAAACATATCTAAACTTTCTTGAATCAAGATGCATTTACTTGAGAAGCAAAATAAGATAAGCATTGTTTTATACAAAAAATTTTTTTTTAAAAGATACATTTTGTTAGTTTTTGCTTTGAATTAAGTTTATTTTTCTTATCACACTGGCAGATATTTGTTCTCATTTTAAGCAAAAACTAACAAAAGTTTGATACATTTTTCATAAAACAATGCTAAGTCATTTACTAATCAAGTAAATGTGTCTTCATTTTATGTATCCTGGAAAACAAGCTAAAAATACTGAGCAAGAACACCATTTTTGCAGTGTGAAATGTAAATGTTGAAAAGTAATACATAATTGCTAAACTGACACTATTTGTTGATGTGTTGATCTTTACAGAAGAACTGCCATGAATCTGCACGAAGAAGTGTTATGAACTTCGGTGAAAATAGATCCAGTCCAAATGAAGATGTTCCAAGCAGAAATCAGAAATCTCGCTCTTGAAGACACGAAGGTTTACAACAGGAAAACATAAATGTATATAGTAAGTTAAACTTCAAAATGCAAGTTTATTGAACTTGGATCTGCAACTTACAATTACGTTTTGAAATGATTGTTTTGTAACAATAAAAGTAGGAACGGAGGTTTTGATTGGATGATGAAAGTTTGTCTATATGAAGGTGGTTCATAGATGACTGGAAAGTTTTTCTGAAATACTATGAAGACTTTTCCTTTGGAATAATCAAAAATGTCTTTTTGAGTAAGTAGGATTCTAAAAAGTACATTTAGTTCTTTTTAAAAAAAAACGATTTCCAACAAAGTTAACAATTTTGTTATCTAAGCAAACATCTCTCCACTCATCCAAGGGAACTTATAGTTACTTGTCTCAACTTGGTTAAATGCTGGAGATTCCCACAATCGTCCCAGAAGGTGGTAACGAGCAGGTTTCCACCCATCTGCCAGTAACGACTCCAGACTCAATTAGAGGACATTTGTTCTCGGAGCCTTTGGTGATGTCTGAAGAGTTATTACACTTTCCAGATCCCAGCAAGCTTTCAGATGCTTCTTGGCTCTCAGGAGCTTTAGGAGACGAACACGCCCTTGCCAACATGGGCTGAAATCCTCACGTTTGCCGTAAACGTTGTGTGTCCTGAAGCTCGTCGACCATCACGTGTCTGATAATTAACGGGCGGCACATGAACGTGACACTGATATTTCTGCACATCTTTGGGCAGTCAGCAATGTTCCCTCTATGCTGCGCGCTTAGAAATAATGTGCCGCTCAAACGCAAAAATTAGTTGGGAAAGCCATTTGATTGAGTTCTAGTAAAAGTGGAAGATTTGCAATGCTCGGGCAAACTGCTATAGAGTTGGTGTCGCTATAGAGTTAGAACCGGTGAATGCAGTTTACAGGTGACATAGAAAGAGAATGATGTGCGCCAAACGAGTCACTGTAGAAATCGAATACTTTAATGGTTGTGGATGAAATAGCTCAACACGAGAGCCAACACAAACACAATGACGTGAAATAAAACGTCATCATGTTTTAAAGAAGAGTGGCTTGATTAAGTGCTGGAAATAGCGGATGATGGGCACAGAACGGTAACAAAACTCCGAGACATTTACAGTCACACACAGGTGTATTGTGCAAACTGTACTTCATAGGGATGTTTAGATAGCTATAGAAGAATTCACGCTCACGTTTTTTTTTTTTTTATATATATATTTAGCTTGCAGTTCTCAGTTTAAATGCTTCAGTTTGTATTCTATTCTATTCTATTCTATTCTATTCTATCAGTTTAAATGCTTCCGTTTGTTTTGATATTATATTATGTTAGGTCTATATTATAAACCTAAAAAAAATAGTTGGCCTTATTTTTAATGGAGTCTCTAAAGCCCATCAAGGCTGTATTTATTTGATCAAAAATACAGAAAAAACAGTAATATTGTGAAATATTATTGCAATTTCTAATATTGGTTTCCTATTTTAATATACTGTAAAATATAATTTATTCCTGTGATCAAAGCTGTATTTTCAGCATCATTACTCCAGTCTTCAGTGTCACATGATCTTCAGAAATCATTCTAATATGCTGATTATTATCAGTGCTGGAGACTGCTGCTTCATATTTTTTTGGAAACGGTGATACTTTTGTCTTTGATTCTTTGATGAATAAAAAGTTAAAAAGAACAGCATTTATTCAAAATAGGAATAGGAGTCTTTACTATCACTTTTTATCCATTTAACACATCCTTGCTGAATAAAAGTATTAATTTCTTTAAAAAAAAGAAAGAAAAAAGTACTGACCCCAAACTTTTGAATAGTAGTGTATATTGTAACACAAAATTTATATTTTGAATAGGCTACTTTGCCCATTGCCTGTTGTACTAAAAATAAACTTATAAACCAATAAAAGGTGCAAAATGCATTTACTTACACATATTTGAGAATTTAGATATTTCATGATATAGTTTGGGAATATTTCGAATAAAAATAAAAAATAAATAAAACATAAACCTATATCACTTATACATATTGTTGCTGCTGTGTGTCACATGACAAGCGAGTCAGAGTTATATTAAAAAATTGTCTTTGATCTTTCAAGCTGTTTAATGGCACTCAGCAGGTGTTGCATGCATCAGTCCAAAAGAAGTTAAATAAAAAGCGCCCATCCATAAAAAAAAAAGTGTCTCACACGGCTCCGGGGGGTGAACAAAGGCCTTTGTACAAAAGGTTTTTGTAAGAAAAATATCCATATTCAAAACGTAATAATCACTTTAATGTAGCTTGCGCTCACTGTTGTAAACGGAAGCAGCTCCGGGCGGATGACGTATGAGGTCGGCGTTGCGCATGCGCCGCTCAGAAGTGACGAACGTGGAAGCGCAGCGGAGAGATCAAAACAAAACAACGGTCACTAATTAGAAGTACAAAACGAGGATTTGTAAAGAAGAATGTTGGAGGATGTCGATATAAGCCAAGAGGAGACTGGTTTTCCTTTGCTAAAGTAAGGAAACTTTGCTT
>NW_015544138.1:224346-230440 GCF_001515605.1 Sinocyclocheilus anshuiensis | reverse complement strand
TTTTCATTTTTGGGTGAACTAACCCTTTAAAGGGATAGTTCACCCAAAAATGAAAATGTGCTGTTAATTTACTAACCCTGAGGCCATCTAAGACTACTTTTTTTCTTCAGTAAAACAGTAAAGAAGATTTTTAGCTGAAACTGTGATTCTTGGTGACTCATAAAATGCAAGCCAGCGGCTGCCTATTTTTGTGCATTAAAAAAAAGCATAACAAGGAACACAGAATTAATACCCGTGGCTCCTGATGATATATTGAGTTCTTATGAAGAGAAACGATCGGTCTGTGCAAGAAACTGAACATTATATATATAAAAAACTCTTGCTGCGTTAGGCTAACCTAGACTTGTCATAGCATTTACTTATTATTGCTCTTTTGTTGGTCTTGATTGCTTCCATTGTGCTTATTTGTAAGTTGCTTTGGATAAAAGCATCTGGATAAAAGTTCATTTCAGTGAATGGGTTTAATTCACTAGTTTGTTTATGTAATGATGCAATGACATAACGTATACACACTTATATTATTAAAGCGCCCAATAATGATGTAAACCGTTTACATGTCTTCATCAGCTCACCTTTTTTACATAAACAATGAGAAACCATAAAAATGTTTATTTGCCCCCTTCTTTCAAGCTCTGGGTTCACGCATGCGCATATATCAACGGTTCATCGGCCTTCGGTCCGAGTCGAACGGTTTCCTCAGAACTGGAGCGCTGAATCAGTTCACTCATCATAGGATCAGATACGCTGATATTTTAGCTCATTTGTAGTCGGAGTGACTGTCAGGCGTCTGAAAGTGAGTTCTGACTGAGTGACTTGTAGATCTGTTTCAGATGCTTCAGCATGATTTGGTGAACTGGTTTAACTATTTCACCAAAAGAACCGATTCAAAAGAATGATTCGTTCGTGAACTGGACATCGCTCTGGATTAAATTACAGTTACATCTGAAAATCTTAATGTTTACAAAGGGGGTTACATCTACAGTAAATATTTCCACACAAACGCATACATACAGATTTGATTGATTTCTTTCCCAAATTGCATTGACTGCTCTAAAATACCAATGTTTCAGGAGTTTAGGACACAGAATAGACACGTGCTTAATTGATAACCGTTTTATTTCCCATTTGGGATTATGTATATGCTTTATTTTTTTACATATTAATAGTTTTTTCTAAAGCACTGTTAGATGGCAGTGTTTCCTGTCGTATTTGATTTCAAAAACAGTATCATAGCTAGTAAACAATATCTTACGACTTGAAATCTGTATAACCTCAGAACGATCTCACAGTAAAAAGAGGTGGCAAAGTCTGATTCTGTGGTGGCTGTGCTTAAAAATGAACTTATTATAATCATAATTTAGGTGATGAAGGTTTTTGAAAGTCTGAGGTTAACCCCGCCTGCTTTACATGTTTCAAAATGAATAACAGTTGGAAAATGTGTTAGAAATTTAGAAAAGTAATCACATGTAATCAGTTACATTACTTTAATAAAGTAATTGACACTTTTACACACTATTACATATTACTTATTACATTTTAAATAAGAGTAACTTGTAATATGTAACCTATTACAGTTCCAAAACAACCTTCCCAACTCTGATTACAGGTATAATGTTGTAAATAAAGTTAAGTTTTGTGCACAGACCAACTGTTTCATATCATCAGGAGTCACGGGTATTCATTTTGTGTTGCCTGATATGTTTTTTTTGACTCTCAAAGTGCAGATAGCCATTGACTTGCATTTTATGAATCACCAAGGAGCACGGTTTCAGCTAAAAATCCTCTTTACTGTTCTACTGAAAAAAAAATTGGATGGCCCGAGGATGAGGAAATTAACAGCAAATTTACATTTTTTTGGTGCACTACCCCTTTAAGACCTAAACAATGAACATCAGATGGCAAAAATGTATCTATTTTAAATATCTAATAGCCTGCTATCTCCAAAACTTCATAGCAAAATCCTTTTTTCTCCTCAAATGTGTGACACTAATCGCATTTTCTCTGTCATCCACCCAAATGACGTTACTCTCTGTCCGAGAAGTCCAAAAACGCTGAATCACCAGCAATAATAAGCACTCAACTGAAATTACAATCATTTCTCCCAACATTACAGGATCTTAAAAACCTCAAAGTAAAGCCACAATAACACAATGACATAAAAACGAAAACACAAGCGACGGTCAGAGGAAGTTCTCCACCCCAGAGAGGATCTGTATTTATAGTGCTGATATTCACGAGTGAAACGTTTGACCTCGCTGCTCTTTGTTTGCTGTGGCAGCGTTTAGGTCGTTTCGACCCCCGACTGGAGGGAAAGAAAGACATGATGTGAAGGTACGATAAGCGAGGACCACACAAACAGAGCCGAACTGTACAGTGAGAAGGCAATGGTCTGTAACACATTACAAATAAAACACACGGCTATGGCAGCGAGTCGTGCTCAAACACACACTCAAGCAAACGGCCGTCTGTTGCAATCACAGAGCCGGGGCAATTATTTGAGGGCTGGGACACATTAGAGAATATTAGAGGCATTCTATCACTGAGGGTCTAATAGGTCCGGGTGGATGGAGAGATGGATGAAGTCTGGGCAAATCATTCCAAGCCATTTTCAATTCATGAACCGGAGCTGAAATGCGCTTTGGTTTTAGTCTACGTGTCAGTAACTGATTACATGTAATCTGGATTATGTAACCAGGTTCCAAAAATTAAGTACTTGGAATTAGAGTATTTTTTATGACGGATGAAAGTTTCGGAGGCAGTGTGTGAACGTGATTGACACAATGTGGCGTCATATTTGTTTTTTAACATTTGAAAATTTCGGACTTTAATTCTTCATTTTTCTGTAACACTTTATTTTAAGGACCGATTCTTGCTATAAAGTAGTTGCTTATTAGCATGCATATTACTAGCATTTTGGCTGTTTATAGTACTTATAAAGCACACATTTTTAATTTTAATGTCTTATTCTGCATGATCACATTTTAGATCCGTTAATCCTACCCCATACCTAAACTTAATAACTTCCTTACTATTAATAAGCAGCAAATTAAGAGTTGATTGAGAGAAAACTATTTAATAGTGAATGTGTGTTCCCTAAGCTAAAGTGTTACCCTTTTTCTTATTTAAATGTCTTTTCTAAATGGTGCGTCATGGCATGTACACTACCAGTTAAAAGTTTTTGAACAGTAAGATTTTGAATGTTTTTAAAGAAGTCTCTTCTGCTCACCAAGCCTGCATTTATTTGATCCAAAATACAGCAAAAGCAGTAAAATTTAAAATATTTTTACTATTTAAAATATTAATAACTGTTTTCTATTTATTTCTGTGATCAAAGCTCTATTTTCTGCATCATTACTCCAGTCTTCAGTGTCACATGATCTTCAGAAATCATTCTAATATACTGCTCAAGAAACCTTTATTATTATTATGTTGAAAACAGCCGAGTAGAATTTTTTTTAGTTTCTTTGATGAATAGAACGTTCAGAAGAACAGCATTTATCTGAAATAGAAATCTTATGTAACATTATAAATGCCTTTATCATCACTTTTGATCAATTTAATGCATCCTTGCTAAACAAAAGTAGTCATTTCTATAATTCTATAATATAAATATAATATATATATATACTGACTCCAAGCTTTTGAATGGTATAGTGTTTACCTGAAATATTTTATTTCAGATAAATGCTGATTTTTGGATCTTTCTATTCATCAAAGAACTCAACTGTTTTAAATATTGACAATAATAATAATAATAATAATAATAATAATAATAAATGCGTCTTGAGCAGCAAATCAGCATATTATACTGATTTCTGAAGATCATGTGACACTGAAGACTGGAGTAATGATGCTGAAAATACAGCTGCGCATCACAGAAATACATTACAGTTTAACAGATATTCACTTAGAAAACAGTTATTTTAAATAGTAAAAAATATTTCAAAATTTTACTGTTTTTGGATCAAATAATTGCAGGCTTGGTTAGCAGAAGAGACTTTTTTTTAAAAACCATTAAAAATCTTACTGATCAAAAACTTGACTGGAAGTGTAGCTGGGACAGTATTTACATTTAATGTAGTTTAAATAAATAAACAAATCCATGCTTCTGAATTTGAGGGAAAAAACACCTCAAGCAATTAGATCATGTATAAAACATTTATGCAAGTTACTAAACACTGGTGATGTAAAGCTATATTTAAAACATGGAAGATTTTGGCCGTGTGATATTGTTGTTTTCATGTTTATTAGTTTTTTTTTATATAATGCAGGGATTCTGGATTTGTCAGCCGAACCCCTTCAAATACAAAAACTTGAAATACTTGAAATATAACTGTATGATGTTGACTGTCAAAAATTAAATACATTTTTTTTCACTTATTTTTTTTTTTTTTTATATTAGTGTGGTATATTTATGGTAAGTTTAAAGCAAGTTTGATTAAAAACAAAAAAAAAGTACTCAGATTACATTACCTAGAACCAGTAACCTACACTGTAAAAAAAAATCAAAAGTTGAGGAAAACTTAAAAGTTTAAGGCGACCAGCTTCAGGAGACTGAGAAAACTCAAAAATCTCCTGAAGCTGGTTGCCTTAAACCTTTTACATTTTCTCAACTTTAGATTTTTTAGTGTAGGTTACGTTGCTAACTATAGCTTTCATTATGTAATCTGTAATGGGCTACAATTTGTAAGTAATCTGCCCAGCTCCTCAGAAACGTTCAGAACATCTTCAAACCTCACGCCGTACCTTCTCGATCTCCAGAGCTTTGTTACTGATGGCTTGAGCACGGTGTTCTTCCAGTGTGGGTTCCTCCGGTTCTCCGCCCAAACCTGGAATCTCATCCAGATCGGAGAAAAATATCTGCAGAAGAGGAGATTGGTTCTGTTTCACCTTTAAAGGCAGTAAACAAATGATCATGTTCTGTAAAACCTTTCAGAAAACATTCTTAAATCACAATCAATTTACTTGAGAAGCAAAATGATTTCTGAAAAAAATAAAATAATATTGTTTTCCCTTTGAATTAATATCATTTTTCTGACCCCACTGGCAGATTCTTGTTTTAAGCATAAACTCTTAATATTGACACTTTTTCAGTAATTTTGTGTCTGTAATATATTTAGATATTTATGCTGGAAAACCGGTCAAAACTTTCCTTTTCTGCTCAAATCATCAATCCTTTGTATTTTTCAAACAAAATGTGTTTATTTTTTTATTGTTTTGTTTGTTTGTTGTTCCCTCACTGTAAGAAAGCAATAATTATAATTATATCACAGGTAATTGATTGGTAATTTGATGTAATTAAAATTATTATGATGTAATAATTATTTTAGTTATTGTTTTTTTAATTTATAGTTTTATATTTGTTAATTTTTTGGAAGAAAAAACAAACATAACAGTAACTTACTATTAACTAACTATTATTTATTATATAACTTTTATTTGCCTAAATGCACAGGTAATTGATGTGCCTCTACTCTGACCTTTTGAAGTCAATTTTATCTATCTATCTATTCATCCATCCATCATCTGTCTGTCTGTCTGTCTATCCATCTATCCATCTATCTACGGACGGACGGACAGATAGACAGATGGATAGACGGATAGATGGATAGATAGATAGATAGATGATAGATAGATGTCCTATCTATCTATCTGTCTATCTGTCTGTCCGTCTGTCCATCTATCTATCTATCTATCCATCTATTAGTGCTGGGTGGTATGGCCAAAAATTTATATCACGGTATTTTTCTAAATTATACCGGTTTCACGGTTCATGATGGTATTTTTTTTTCATGCATGACCGGGTGTTAACCATATTTTCTACTGACTGAGAGAAGAAATACTGCAGTATATTGACTTAGAATGCCTTATTTTATTGTCATGATGAGTGAATATTGTCAAAAAATACCACACTAAATAGTGACTAAACACGACCCCTTTTAATACATGTTAACCAGGAGTCACTCTCATTTATAATCGCGGCATCGTCTGATAAAATCAACACGCATCTACACTAAAGAGCGGCTATGCGGTTGTTTTGGCTATATTACTGTTTTGTCTCATGCAGCGCACTGCCTGCGTCTGAGTAACAAAC
>NW_015544138.1:216455-221106 GCF_001515605.1 Sinocyclocheilus anshuiensis | reverse complement strand
CTGTCTGTCTGTCTGTCTGTCTGTCTGTCTGTCTATCCGTCTGTCCGTCTTTCCATCTATCCATCTATCCATCCATCTGTCTATCTATCCGTCTATCTATCCATCTGTCCATCCATCCGTCCATCTATCCGTCCGTCTATCTGTCTGTCTTTCTGTCTATCTATCCGTCTATCCATCCATCCATCCATCTATCTATCCCTCTAACCATCCATCTATCCATCTATCCGTCTATCTATCTATCTATCCGTCCGTCTGTCTGTCTGTCTGTATGTCTAAATGTGAAAACTATCCATGTATCTATCTATCTATCTATCCATGCATCCATCCATCCATCCATATATCTATCTATCCATCCGTATATATCTATCTATCTATCTATCTATCTATCTATCTATCTATCATCTATCTATCTATCTATCTATCCGTCTATCCGTCTATCGTCTATCCATCTATCCATCTATCTATCCGTCTGTCTATCTATCCGTCTATCCGTCTATCTATCCGTCTTTCTATCTATCCATCTATCCGTCTGTCTATCTGTCTGTCTGTCCGTCCGTCCGTCCATTTTTTTAATAAAGACACTTTTACCATCTTATCAATTCATAATGGAGAAAATCGAGTACAGTATTGCATTTTATTCTAGTTGAATATCCTGCTGCAATAAGAAATCTGTAACTTACAAAAGTAAATGGACTGAAAACAGTGTTTCATGTCGACTGATGATTCAGATTCTCTCCATCTGAGCATTTATAATTATTTCTGAGCATATGAATGATCAGTTGTGCTCTGTTAGGGTTCTCGAAGCTTGGTTTTTAGCTTGTTAAAAGCACCAGCATATGAAGGCTTTTCTAAAGAACTAGAGAATATCATAGGATTTCCAGCTTTTTGGTTCTTATTGAAAGCTTCATTTTTGAAAGTGTTGACATGTTGTAGCTCGATGTGTTGGATCAGAAGTGACGGATACCTTGCTGGCTGATGCAGAAGCATGCGCAGATCCTCCAGAGAGATCACTGGATGGCCGGTGTTCATCTGCAGAGACAGTGAGGAGCGTCAGGAGGAGAAACTAGGGCTCTTAGAAGAACTTTAAACATCAAACTGAGCAGGATGGAAAAGCAACCCATCCAAAACGATATCAGATCCATCCCTGTTTTAATTCAATTGTCATCTTGGAAACATGCTGGTGAAGGAGAAGCGTGTTTATGTTCATGTTCCCGCAGGAGAAATGAACAACAGCGGCTTTGAGACGTTTCTGTCTACAAACAACAAACACAACCTTCATTCAGATTCCAGTGGTTTCCAGTTGCAACCGAAAGGCTCCAAAGTACAATGAACAGCATGATGTTTATTTCTGTTTTGATTTACGGTTTAATTGGATTGAATGGGCAATGAGAAAAATTTTGGGAAAGAAAAAAGGATTGAGGTTTGCTTCTGATTGAACTGCTGCTTGTTTGAGCAATGGAAGACGGAGCTGTATGAGTGTTCGAGAAACCTGTCTGAGAACAGTTATTATTATTGATTAAATCATTAGGCAAATATCAAATATTAAAGTCATGAATTTATTTGTCCGCATGGAAAAGGTTTCAACATGCCAAAGTAAAACCAGGAAACTCATTGACATTACATTTTTTATTCGATATTTTATAAGATAATTTCGCATGATCAAAACTTTATTAAATGTAAGTATTATTTTAGTTGGAAAGGTGATCATGATAATTTAGGGCGATCAAAACTTTATTTAATTTTTGTATAATTGTATTTTCAAGGGTATATTCTTAACAATAAAGATTTGAATTTACATGCATGTTTTATTGTTAAATGAGCTAAATTTGTGAGTTTTAAATTAAATTTTGTTTGTTTTGTTTCACACTGTAATAAATAAAACATTATTAATCAAATTATGTAGATAAAGGTAATTAATGTGCCTCTACTCTGAAGTTTGAAGAAAATTGTATTTATCTTTTTTGATATTTTAATTTTAATTTTAATAAAAAAAAAAGATTAGCTAGACAGACAGACAGACAGAGATAGACGATAGAAAGACAGATAGACAGATAGATAGATATAGATAGATAGATAGACAGACAGACAGACAGACAGACAGAGAGATAGATAGATAGATAGATAGATAGATAGATAGATAGATAGCATGGTAAATTGTCTAAGAATTTATATTTGCAGCAGTGTTTTCATGCTTCATGATGTTTTTCCTGACCCGATCAGGTTTCATTCATTAGCGAAGAAACGACTTCTGTTTGCGTTAACTTTTATTGTGTCTGTAAAAGTGAGGCCGTATGAGTGATGATGGGAACAAAACACAGGCCTGTTGTGAGCTGACCCTCTTAACACCAACTAAATAATGACTCTAAAGTTCACAGGCTAAAAAAAGAGCCTGGAACGGGCCGACGGGATGTGTCCAATTAAACCCACTCCAACGAACCCGAAGCACTAAAGCTGCCTGAGTAGAAGAGAACAAGACCACTGGGTTAGGTGCTTTAGTTTTCTGATTTGAACTAGGGCTGCGAATCAATTCCAAAAAGAATCTATTCTGAGGCATTATGAATCTTTAGAATCGTTTCCATCAATCTTTAAAAGCCTTTTTCAGTTCAGAAGAGTCAATTAGTTCATCTCGCGGTCGTTCATTAATAGTGATGAGAAGTGATTCATTTTCGTGATCTGGTTCCTTTGAACAGTTTGTTTCAATGAATCGGTTCAAAAAACAGCTTGCTTGTAGTTATAATACGTCTGATTCATTTCCATAATTCGGTTCTTTCAGATGTTTCATTTCAATTAATCAGTTCAAAAAACAGCTGCTGCTAGATAATGGTGATGGGAAGTCTGATTCATTTCCATGATCCGTTTCTTTTGGATGGTTGATTTTAATGAATCGGTTCAAAAAACAATTACAGCTCATTAATAGTGATGAAGTACAATTGATTTCCACAAACTGGTTCTTTCAGACAGTTTGTTTCAATGAATCAGTTCAAAACACAGCTCACTAATAGTGATAAGAAGTCTAATCTATGTCTCTCAGATGGTTCATTTCAATTAATCTGTTAAAAAAAAACGTATTTTTATATTTTATGTATTGATTTTAATTTTAAAATAAGCAATAATTTGTCTAATTTTACTTAAAATGAAACTGTTATTTTAGCTCTATTAATAAACTATTATAGTTATTATTAATAATTTGAATTAGTTTTTATTTTGATATTTTCAGTTTATTTTAAATTCAATACTTTCTTTGACATTTTTATATGTTTTTGTTATTTTTATTAGTTTTCTAAACATATATCTCTATAGTAGTTTTTTTCCAGTTTTAGTTTATTTTAGTTAGTTTCCGTAATAAACTATTATAGTTGCTATTAATATTTTAAATTAGTAGTTAAAAGTAAGTTAATAAAGTCGTTTTTTTATATTTTAAACAAAATAATAATTAACTTGTCTAATTTTAGTTAAACAGTGCTATTTTATTTTTTATTAATAATTTGAATTTTATTTTATTTTCAGATTTTTTTGTATTTGTTTTCATTTACATTGTTTTAAATAATTTTGATGTTTTTGTTATTTTTTATATATGTCTAAATAGTTTTTATTAATTTTTACTTCACTTTTAGTTATTTTAATACAAAGGTTCTACTAAAATAATTACAAACGTTAAATATAAAATAATTGTTTTTTTTTTTTATTATATTTTATTTCAGTGAACATTTATGTCAAGTAACAAAAATCAAATATTTTGTAATGGTTTTAGTTTTAGTTCATAACCCTGAACTGAAGAGGGATTTGGCGAGTTTATAAACTTGTCAAGTAGCATGAAGTGTATGGGTGTGTAAAAGTGAAATAATACTGGTGATGTGGTTTTGTCTGACCTGCTTCAGTGCAGTTTTCGGGTCGAGCGGGTGACAGTGACCCGCTGATGATTTGGGTGTTTCTGGAGGGCATCACAGTCCTGCGCTTGACGCCTTTACCATCAACTCTGATCACAGACAGCGCTTCATTAGCATCTCAAACCACGTCATCTTTCATCCATATCTGTGAATACTGATGTGTGGCTCACTGTCTGTGCAGATTCATGATGGCCTGCAGGAGCGCATCCTCTCCTCCTCTGCTGGATGACCTTTGACTGCTGACCCCAGGCTGGGAGGAAACGGCGCCACCAACCCTGAACAACGAGAAATGACTGGGTGAGAAACTCCTAAAAACACTCGTGAAGCATGATCAAATCTCGATTATGTTCTAAAGAGCTCATTCAATGCTAAATGTGATTTTCTTTCCTTATTTGAAGCTGCTTTGTAAGAGTCAAAGAGAGATAAACAGGTCATTTACAAATAAAAGTATCTTTTTTTAATGAAAAAATGCATATTCAATTTCATCTGTTTAACTTTATTTAGTTTTCAAATAAGGTAAAGACTTAATCACACACTTGAGGCCTAAAAAAGAAAGCAACAGTGTGCTGGATTTAAACAATGTAAAGACGGTCAAAGACAATTAAAAATATATAATAATAACAATAATAGGAACAATGCAAAATACAGACTTTCCCAAATTCCCAATTTTTCATTATTGATGAACTGCAATTTCTCGACGTGAAGTGTGTGTGTGTGTGTGTGTGTCTGTGAGTGTGTGTGTGTGTGTGTCTGTGTGTGTGTGT
>NW_015544138.1:204803-216391 GCF_001515605.1 Sinocyclocheilus anshuiensis | reverse complement strand
GTGTGTGTGTGTGTGTGTGTGTGTGTGTGTGTGTGTGTGTGTGTGTGTGTGTGTGTCTGTAAATCAGGAAACTTCAAACAGGATCTGAATGCCGTGGATCTGCAGGGAGTCTCTCACACACACAGTAAAGCAAACATCAGGCTCTTTACACACAGCAGGACGAACAACTGCTCGGGTCCGAGCGCCGCGGGGAGCCACAAACAGCCAGACGCATAAACACTTCCAAACCACACAAACCAGCGTGTGTGGATCCCCTCCAACCTGATGCTCAGCTCATAATTCACCCGCAATCAGGACACAGCTACCAGAGACTGCACTGTGACTTTTGTTTTTATGATAAATAAATATTCTAATTACTGTATTGTAAAAAATAGTCTAAAATAATAATAAAATTAAAACAATAAAATAAATAATAAAATATAAATATAATGCGATGTGCGCAAGGTTTATTTACACATCTGCATAATTTACAACATGTCTGTAGACAGTTGACAACATTTCTCCCGTATTTCACCAAAATAAAAGCTTGAGGATTTGAATGACAAATTTAAGACATAGTATTGTTATTTTGTGTGTACAATAAAATTGCTATTACAATTATGAACTATACACTTTTGATTAATTTATTGTAATACATTTATAATTTATTATTGTAATTGATTGCAATTTGCAACAGTAATATATTTATACCTTCATTCTTTTATTGGAGTTAAATTAATAATATATTAATAATAACAAATACATAAAATAAACATAAATATAATGCAATATGCGCTAGGTTAACATTATTTACTCGTTTGCATAATTTTCAACATTTCTGTAGATCAAAGTTTACAGCATTATAATACACCAAAATAATATATTATATTATATTATATTATATTATATTATATTACATTATATTACGCCAAAATAATAAATGTGCAGAATTTAAGAAATTAAATATATTAAAATAAATATTATAATTATATATTTTTTTAATTTTACAGGACTATTTACAATTTAATTTACAACAGTAATATATTTTGAAATGCATTATTGTACTTTATTGTAATTTACAACAGTAATACATTTAAATCTTTGTTCTTTAATTATAACTAAAACAATAATATAATAATAAATGAAATAAAAAGATAAAATTCAGCTGTTACATTTGTTTAATATTTTTTACATGAACTATGTCTTTCTTGTCTTTAATGTTTTGCTTATTTAAATTAATAATACAGACAAAACTGGCTATTATAGTAGTAAGAACTAATGAGGAAAAAAAATGGGGAAATGTGTCATGAAAATAATTTCATAAAGAAAATCTTCCTAAAATAGGCAGAATTTTAGAAAGTTCTTATTTAATTATTTTTTTCGTTTTGATTTCAGGGTGAGCTGTGTCTTGGACGTGTTTTCGTGAGATTCACTCATGTTTCCCTCTTTTCTTCCGTGCAATGATCAGACGTCAGACCGTTTGACGGCCGCAGTGTTTGTCTGTAGAGGGCGAGGTCACCAAACCATCACAAAACGCTGCTTTTTATCAACCAAATACACACAAACATCACTGCAGCCACGACCACATCACATCTGGAAAGACCTGTAACTACCACAATGAGTCAACAGAGAATAAAACAGAATTAAGATGAGCGCAGGGGTTTGAAGTAACCATTATAACCAGCAGGAGCCTTTGAAGGTTCACAGGACACTGGCAGCCGAATCCTGACACAAAATACATAGACATAATTATTTTGAACACTCAAGTACTTGACTACAATAGACAAAGCAAGATCTTGACGATGACGTCGACGTGAAACTTTTTTCTATTTTATAAATTGTTTTTATTTTTATTTTATTGAAGTCCTACCTTAAACCCATCCCCCTCAAATTCATAGAACTAAGCCCCGCCTTACACTCCGCCCCTTTAAGATCACGCTCATCCGCTTCTAATTTTGAGTGCCACGCCCACATCTCAACATCCAATCAACAACTGATGCATAGAACTAAGTCCCGCCTTAAACTCCACCCCTTCAATCTCACACAACGAAATCCCACTTAAACTCCACCCCTTCAAGCTCATAAAAATAAGCCCCGCCTTAAACCCCACCCCTTCAAGCGCATAGAACTAAGCCCCGCCTTAAACCCCACCCCTTTAAGTTCATAGAAATAAGTCCCGCCTTAAACTCCTCCCCTTCAATCTCACACAACGAAATCCCACTTAAACTCCACCCCTTCAAGCTCATAAAAATAAGCCCCGCCTTAAACCCCACCCCTTCAAGCGCATAGAACTAAGCCCCGCCTTAAACCCCACCCCTTTAAGTTCATAGAAATAAGTCCCGCCTTAAACTCCTCCCCTTCAATCTCACACAACGAAATCCCACTTAAACTCCACCCCTTCAAGCTCATAAAAATAAGCCCCGCCTTAAACCCCACCCCTTCAAGCGCATAGAACTAAGCCCCGCCTTAAACCCCACCCCTTTAAGTTCATAGAAATAAGTCCCGCCTTAAAGTCCCGCCTAAAATTTGTGTAATTGACTTTTGCCAATGTAGATGTCTTCATCCAAAAGTAGCGTGAACATAAACGAGACGCACAGAGTTAGATATCTAGGCTATCCATGTAATAACCTAAAGAAATAATTACAAAATGTAATAATAACGCATGTGCATAGCAACTGTTACTTGTATTGTGTTTCACAGCTGCCAGTAACATTCTTTCACGCGGGTTCATTTCGTTGACTGTTGCTATAGAAATGGATAATACGAGGACATAAACAGCACCGAGTTAAACGTCACGTGTTGTCATCTCGGAATTACGGTAATTACGACATGGCATGAACGCAGCATAAGTCACGCTTTAAACTCCGCCCCCTCAAGCTCATATAACTAGGCTCCGCCTTAAAATCCACCCCCTCAAGCTCATATAACTAGGCTCCGCCTAAAAACATTCACCTCCAATTTTCAGTGCCAAACCCACATTTCAACATCCAATCAACAACCGACGCAAAGAGCCAAGTCACACCGTAAACTCCGCCCCTTCAAGCTCATATAATTAAACCCCGCCCTTCAAGTTCACACTCATTCGCCTCCACTTTTGAAATCTTAACTTACAATCAAAAACTGATGCATAGAATCAAGTCTCCACCCCTTCAAGTTCATTTAACTAAGTCCCGCCCTAAACTCCGCCCCTTTGAGCTCACGCTCATAGTCCATTTCACTCAGATGTACGGTTTCGGATGGACTTCAAATCACATTTCAGTGTTTTTTTTCACTGCCTCGTCGTAAGCCTTGTGAGTTTTTAAGAAGCCTTTAAACAGCGGTGACTCTGACTATTCCTCATTAGCGCAGCAGAGCTCTGCTGACACCTGCTGGAGATCACCTGACACGCCATCATCATGAGCTTTCAGATAAATACTGATAGATACAACTACACATTAAATAGAAACATAGATATAATATACTTACTGTTCTTCAAATTATTTGTTTTGTGTAATACTGCTTTGGCAATAATGCTGTGTACAAACTCATGACATTATGACATTAAAATACTTTCAGTTTAATTAAAATTATTAGAACAGTTTCATACCACCCAGGGTGATTATAAATAATTAACTAAAACATTTTCGTTAATTGAAATAAAATTAACATATTTTACATAACTAAAATAAAATATAAAAAGAACTTCAAATTATTGTATTTATTTAGTTGCCAGTTAGTTTCAGTTAAAATGCGAAGTACTAAAATTGAAATAAAAACTAATAAATTCAAATAGACTTGCATTAAAAAAAAAGAATACAAATGTCAACAAAGTTACTAAAACAAACAAAATTAAAACTAAAAAATGTATATAAAAATAAAAACGAGTTCAAACTGATAGGCACAAGCGCAGTTGTATATTCAGCTCTACTTTGTGAAATAATGAAAATGTATTAATGTTTTAATGGATTTTGACACATCTCTGCCAGTCTATTGTGGTGATATTTTCTGTACATCTGCTCACAGACCGACACTGCTGTGCAATTAATCTCACTTCAATATTTATGATGGTATGACTATGTTAACATATCACAGAAATGATCTAAATGAGTTTCTTGCACACTGCTCTATTATTGTGGTAATTAGTTCAGATCAACTCGTCTTTAAACGACAAGTTCAAGCAAAGCAAACTGATTGGTGGCTTTACCTGTCAATCAGATGCAGTGGAATGAATGTTAAAGTGTATCAGAGGTCAGAAGTCATGGTTACTTTCTCACCTGAGATCCGCCTGCGGGGTGTTATAGACATACAGCGCCTCCTGCTGGAGGAAAAAACACGGTCACACTCAAACTACAACACCTGCATCAGTGAAACCAGATATTCAACCAGGACATAAATGTAGGTCTGGACTTGATTTATGCAATAGCAACTGATTGTGTGGTGAAAGTGTCTCTATATAAGGCTGGTAGATAATAAGCGGCAGGGTTATTATCATTAACTAAAACTAAAAATGATTAAAAACAGCTGATTGAAATTCATAATGCTGAAATAAAAAAAAAATATAATATTAGATGAAAAATGTAGAATATTGCAAATGTTGCCTTGGAAATTAACTGAAATAAGTTTAAGTAGAAGCACTAAAAGTATAAGCTAAAACTGAAATTACAAAATACAAAAATTAAACCTAAATAATAATATTTATAAATAGCAAAAACTAATAAAACTGACAAAAGCACACATCAAAATGATAAAAAAAATGTAACTGCAATTATGTTAATATATTTTAAAATAATATATAAAATGTAAAAACAAAAAAATAAAAAGCATATAATATAAAACTTAGTGCTGGTCAAACATTAATCGCGATTAATCACATCCAAAATGAACGTTTTTGTGTACATAATAATATGTGTGTGCACTGTGTATATGTATTATGTATATGTAAATACACACTCATGCATGTATATATATATTTAAGAAAAAAGTGTTATGTTTATATATTAAATATATTTATACATAATATAAATTCTATGAATATAAATATATACATGTAAATATTTTCTAAATATATACTGTATGTGTGTGTATTTATATATACATAATAAATATGCACAGTTTGCACACATATATTATATAAACAAAAATTTTTATTTTGGATGCGATTAATCGTTGCCTAGCACTAATAAAAATATAAAAACATAAAATAAATATATAAAATATAAAATATATAAAAACATAAATATCTAAATATAAAATACAAAAAATATATAAAAATGTAAAACTGGAAATACAAAAACAAAAGACAATTCAAAATATGAATAAAACTATAATGGTATATAAACATACTAAAATAACACTGATAAGAGTGATTAATGTTATCAGCAAAGGGAAAGTCCATGTAAATATTTTCTAAATATATACTGTATGTGTGTGTATTTATATATACATAATAAATATGCACAGTTTGCACACATATATTATATAAACAAAAATTTTTATTTTGGATGCGATTAATCGTTGCCTAGCACTAATAAAAATATAAAAACATAAAATAAATATATAAAATATAAAATATATAAAAACATAAATATCTAAATATAAAATACAAAAAATATATAAAAATTTAAAACTGGAAATACAAAAACAAAAGACAATTCAAAATATGAATAAAACTATAATGGTATATAAACATACTAAAATAACACTGATAAGAGTGATTAATGTTATCAGCAAAGGGAAAGTCATTTTGGAGGTGGAGCGAAACATTACATTATGATAAAAGATTATGAAGACAAATTATTTTCTTTAGAATAATCAGATTCTTAGAATTCTAAGAATTTGAGTTGTGCTGTTATCTTTACTCTTTTTTGATACATTTTTCTCCTGACTTGCACCTTTAGTTGAACTCTCCCCCGCTGCTTCAGCAGTCGCTCTCTGTGTTCCTGCAGGTTCTTGCTGTGATGAATTAATCCATGATCTCCTCCGTAATAGACTCGTCTGTAGTCTGGTTCCCGCGGCCAGCAGACGACTCGCACCGTCCGATACCACACCTGATAATCACCATTCCTTACAATCAAACCGTTCCTTCAACCTTTAGACACAATATAAAAACAGTTGCATGTGTTTGATGTTGAGTATCATATTTGATCATCAGGCTTTTATGACTCATATAGTCAAAAAACAGCTCAAACTGAGAAATAATATGAGTGTGCTTATATTTCTATGATGTAATTCTGATGCATGTGATGTAAATCAATGAGATCTTCATAACAGTGCAGCAGATACCGACATAAAATCATCTAAATATCAGTCATCACTGTATATCTGCAGTAACGTGTCTCAGTAAGATGAGATTGAAATGCTCCAAACAATATAATGCAGTGATTGAGAGCTGAAGAAATAAACGTGAGATGTTCTGGAGGCTTGTGAAGATCATTCCTCCGCTGAGGAACAGTGAAAGTAAAGCTTCTGGAAACAAACGCTCCTCAAAAGATCCTGAGGATCAGATTTGAGACTCTAAAACATGATTGATGGAGAATCAAGTAAAGCTGAGCTGCTTCAGTCCAGTAAGTGTTCATCTGGAAATATTACTGCAGTTATTCTGACACTTACTTGATAAAAATCAGTCAAGATTTGACGGCAGAAAGATACGATTAGAAGATTTGCACACTAAGTCTAAAAGAGCTTTGACTTGATAAAAATACTATACACTGTCAATGCAACAGAAGGCATGGAGTAGATTGAGTGTGAAACAGGTTTATGTTGATCATTTAGATCCTTATGCATGTATCAAATATGACAGAGTAGCTTTATAGAGTTAAAGCAGCACTATGTAACTATGTAACGCTCTAGCGCACAACAAGATGATATTTTAAGCTCCTTATGTAGCCGAATCTGCGCTGGTTTGAATGGGCCGCCTCCAGTTTCCCCTTTGTTTTGCTGCCTCCAGCTAGCGCTGTGACGTCGCTGACCCTAGTTACCTGTGGCTGGCCTGGCCGTGCGTCACTCAGAAAACAACAGGCCAATCAGAAGAGAGGCTCATGAATATTAATTAGACAGGCAAAAATCGACCTGTTCTCAGCAGAGCTCCTGAGAGAGGAGCTGTAAAAATATATTGAGATGGTTTTTGGTACTTATACCGCAAATATATATTCTTAAGGACATCAAAACCTCAAATAAAACTCCAGAAAGGTGTAAAATATGTGACCTTTAATAGTCAGTAAATGTATGTATTGTTATGATCTTACTGGTGTTCCTCGCATGTGTCTGTTATTATAGAGCTGTCCGAAGCCAAGATCCACTGAAACACACATTCATAATCACACACTCATATTTCACTCATATTTTCAACCGCATTCATTCAGTTAGTACTCACTGATCTGATTCGTCTTACTGTAAACTGCAGCTTGATCTAGAAGAACGAAGGACAGCTTTAATTCTATTCTAATTCTGAATAACATCACCATAGTTCATCATAGCTAGAGCAATTTCTACTACACCTTAGTAACCGCATTTATCAATTCTATTGTACATTTATACATTAATATTATGGGATCAATATTTTCAATATTTTATATTCCACTAAGATTCATTTCTGTTTAGCTGCAGGTGAGGGATAATACACCAATAAATACAGAGACACCATAGTTGTACTGCATTACATTTATAATTGTATAATACAATAAAAGCTGGGTTCCGGTCAAATGTGCTACTTTTGACAGTCATTTCAATGTAAACGACCAAATTTACGTGAACTCGGCATAATTGTATGTAATTCGCCGTCTATGGCATGTAATTAGATGATTAATGACACGTGCAGACAGAATTAATTCACATTTAGCGGCTGTGTTGTTATTATTATTATTATTACTCTATACAGTTCACTCTATATAAGTTCACTTTATGCATATACCTCGTCAGTGTTAGATGTCAGTTGAATAATCACAAGTGTAACTGGACTCGTTTTAATATTGATCCATTATTCGTGATTAATCTGAAGCACGTGTTGAACCTGATGATGATGATGATGATGCTCTTCTTCAGAAAGACGGGATTAATGAGAATCAGCCAATCAGTGGCGTCCTCTGCAGGATCAGGGCGATTTAGCATTAAGCGTCATAAAATAATAACAATGTACAATAAAAATTACTGTATTTCGGTCTGGATGATTTATAAAGTGTTGCGCTGAGAAAATGTAACTTCAAACATTACATCAATAATTGTTTATATTTTTAATTGGTGTTCAAATGGTAGTTAAATTGTTAATCAAAGTAGCCTAATTTAAAAATATTTGTGGAGAAAATGAAATGAGGAAAAACTGTTGGTATCAAAGGTGCTTTAAGAAGTGGGCGGTGACTGTATGATTCCATTCTAAATATGTGAGATTAGAATTAGTGTGTCTCAAAGCTAGTATGTTAAAAGTAGTATGCCAAAAGTCCCCGGATGGTGTATTATTTCAGGTAGTTTTTTTAACTGTGGATAATATTGCACACACTCCACTGCGCTTTGGCGAAGGATTCGGTTCAGTACTACAAGCACAAGTAAAAAGTGTTTAAAAACTACAAACATGGCAGATATGCGAGATCAAGGGTGTTTAGAAATAGGCTACTAATAATCTGGATTTCTCTCTATTAAAAAAAAATCTGAGCAGAGTTCTTGCATGAAGTCCTGCGGCTGTTAGATTTCTCTCCTATACGGTAGGAAGTTAAATTGCATGAGATGTAGATGTTAACTGTGATAAGATGATTGACAGGCCAGTTTACAGCGACAGGGTGCGTGTAACTGCAACAGAGCAATTGTACGACGTGATAATTTGTCCCAAAGCTCGCCTTTTCTTCTCAAAACTGCTGGCGGTGACCTCTGGGTAGTGCATTATTGTTCAAGCTTGTGAAGTAGACAAAAGTGAAACTAACCTCAGCCTTACGCCCGTGCATCAGATCCGTTCACTTTTAAGTCTAAATTAAATTTGGAAAGTTTCGAAGTCATTCAACATGAGTTTTCGGGTCAATTCTACAGATTTAAAACCTGGCACAGAAATAGAAGAATCTGTGGCAACAGCAGAGAAAGAATTCAAGAACAGCACAGCTGAAGAGACGGAAAGAAAACTCGTTCCTGAAGACGATGAAGTCTTAAAGAAGACCAGAACTGAAAAGTTAAAAAGAAAACTCATTCCTGAAGACGAGGGTGGTGAGGAGCAATGTTGTAAGTCGAGCACTTCATTCGGTGTTGTGTTTCTGTGGTTATGTTCGTCTGTAATTCGTTTAAAAAACATAATTAGCTATCATATCCCTGCTTGAAAAAAAACAATAGAACCATCACAGAAAATTCTAATGGTTTCCACTACAAATACCATTAACAACCATCAACTTTTAACCATTTTTAAAAATGGTTTACTCTTTCTGTAGTGTGTTTTGGGACATATTTATGGGATCAGATACCCGCCAAATGTATTGCAGTCACGGATAAAAAAAATAACAAGCATGAAACCAAAATGTAAAAACGCAAGTAAAATTATTTTGCACAAGGTAAATCACTAGAAATTGCTGAGTATCTTCATAATATTAGCATGTACTCCATGTGGCTATATTATATGTATTTGCTAATGCTATCCTAAAATCACAATCCTGTTATTTTCAGTCCTGTTACTCATATAATGTCTCATATAATGAGTAACAGGACTGAGTAACAATAACATATCTCCTTCTCTACGTTTTGGGCTTCTATCCACACTGAGAAAATGTTTTTGCTCAGAGAAAACTTATTTATGGTTGTTCCTGCATTGTTGTTTTATATTATAATCCTGCAAGTATGACAGAAAATGTATGGGATCAGAATCCCGCCTAAAGTATTGCAGTCACGGATAAAAAAATAACAAGCCTGAAAACAAATTTTTATAACACAAGTAAAAAAATGAATTGCACAAAATTTAAAAATGAAAGCAAAGTTTTCAGAATAGCAAACAATGGTCGTGAATCAAAAAATAATAAGTGTAAATCCAAAATTTAATAACACATTTAAAAAAAAATAATAAGCATGAATCAAAACTTTAAACCCATTTAAAATCATATTGCACAAAACTGAAATATTAATGCAAAATTATCCGAATTGCACACAAAATCATGCTTTCCTTGATTTACACTTATTATTTTTTGATCCGTGACCATTGTTTGCTATTCTGAAAACTTTGCTTTCATTTTTAAATTGTGTGCAAAATAATTTTACTTGTGTTTTTAAATTTTGGTTCCACGCTTGTTATTTTTTTGATCCATGACTGCAATACATTTGGCGTGAATCTGATCCCATACATATTCCATCAGGATTTATTGGTTTTAACAAGCCACCAGTAGAAGACAAACAATTGCCAGTAGAGACCCACAGGCACCATTTCCATTAAAACTAGTACAAGTCCCATTATAACCAGTAAAACCATTACAAATTTTGTGATGGTGTCTATTGTTTTTGTTTTTCAGCAGGGATGGTGGTATTAATTAACATGAAGAAAATCTGCATTTGAATGTACATTCAGCTCTTATCAATTGAAAACCCTGAGACTAAAGCATTTGAGAAGAAAAATCATCATTCTGAAGCCAGTCTTAATGAGGAAAAATGCATTTCTCCATGTAAAGTTGATTCAGTGGTGTTTGCTGTTCCTCATGTTGTGTTTCTTTAACAGCGGAAAACTCTGGGCTTGTCCAGCCACGGCCACGGAGGAAACTATTAATTGAACATTTGAGCTCATGTATGCATTACATACTATTTGAAGTTATTATAGTCTTATTATAGTCTTAAACTAACCGACCCTTCATTCCAAAAACCATTACAGGTTGGACTAGGACACTTCCTGACTATTTTAAAGCAGGGTTATGTCTGAAGAAAATAAAGGGAAAAGACTTTCATCTTGAAGATAAAGATGAGGATGAAGAAAAAGAAATGTCCAGGACTCAGTCTATGGACAATTTGGCTCTAATGCAGAAGCCTCACCACCAGTGATGTATTTTGTAGTTCAGTGCATTTAATAATCCACATAAATACATTCATACTCTGGGTTCAAATGTAATATCGTTCAAAGATTACTATCATAAAATTCACTATCAAATATGTATTCTCTTCTGATGTCAGCCTCTTAAAGTAAAATGGTTCCTATAAAATGAATTTATTAAAAGAGCTTGATTTTGGCATATGCCTTTTCTTGTTTCTGGCCATAAAGATCGTTCAAAGCCCTTTCTTTAGATTACATTTATTAAATCACGCATGCACTTGAATGTTTTTATTTTGTGAGGATTTTCCATTTGTTCTTTCAGTGGCTGAATAGATTTTATCAACCCTCAGACAACATACAGGACTACCAAATTTTGCTGTAAGTTTGATCACAACATATAATAATTGCTGTTAATACACTGAAAAAAAAATATTAATTGAATTTGCTACATTTTTTGAAGGTAAGTGGTTGCAATCAATTTATTTTAGCTACAGTTAAATAAACAAATTTAGTTGACTAACTTTCAATTTTTTTTTTAAATGTATGTATATAAACACACACACACACACAAACTCTCTCTCTCACACACACACACACACACTCACACACACTCTCACACACACACGCACACACACACACACACTCTCACACACAC
>NW_015544138.1:192102-203863 GCF_001515605.1 Sinocyclocheilus anshuiensis | reverse complement strand
GTTGTTATTTAACTTCTTTTGGACTGATGCATGCAACACCCGCTGAGTGCCATGAAACAGCTTGAAAGATCAAACACCATTTTTAATATAACTCCGACTGTATTCGTCTGAAAGAAGAAAGTCATATACACCTAGGATGACTTGAGCGGGAGTAATTTGTGAGCTAATTTTCATTTTTGGGTGAACTAACCCTTTAAGTCAAACGCACCTTTTCCTTTTGTTTGGGGTGAGTTCTGTCACGACATATACATCATTCAACCCAACCAATCAGGTTATGAACATATCACTATGCCTTTAGCTTCAGTATCTTTAAGTTCACTGTCAAAAATGCCAGTGTGAACATTCAGCGAACCAGGACCAAATGTATCATTTTCCTTTTTGGTCGGACCAAATGAACCAAACGAACCAAACTACAAGTGTGAACATGCCCTAAGTGATGCAGAATAAATTCAGAGTAACAAAACTACAACAGCAACAAGTCTGTGTTGGCTGAATATATTTAGCAGCTTCTACAGTTAAAGATGAAACTCCAAGCACTCTTTTAGGGCTGTCACGATTATGAAATTTGCCTGACGATTAATTGTCTAAAAATAGTCACAGTTATTGCGATTAATTGTCTGTTTTAGGGCTTTGGCGATTATGGTGATTAATTGTCTGTTTTTTTTATGGCTTTCATTATATAATTGTGATTAATTTAAGGGTTCAGTAAATAATTATGATGTTATATTTTAATCTTTTTTTAGTTATTATTTTGCAGTGTAAGATTACATAGAGTATTCCAAATTCTAAGAATCAGTCAATACCGATCCAACACCAGCACTATTTGTTTTCTACACCACTACAGAATATCATTACTGTGTTTGTGGAACTAATGGTCACTCTTTTAAACCCTTTGTTAAACGCAATCCACTAAATGAAGCAACATAATTCACGGCGCGCTGCACTCCACACGGTACAAACAAAGAGAAGAAAAATGAGAGAGCAATGAACTCCAGCAAGATGTCATCCCCAGACCTTTATATACACATCAAGTATTTTAATGGGAATATACTGTATATATAATCTTGGAAAGAGAGTTTTACCGTGCTGACTGTCATAACTGAACGTGACGTGCTGTTTGAATGCTGAGCGGAGAATGACTGAGAGCTGCGGCAGAAGGAAGATGAGTTTCTGTAAACTTACATTTAACACTGTAAATACAATTCCGTCCCTCACATTAAGATATGTAATGGCTTCAGATGATATATAGGCTATACAGTGCATGAAAAGCAAACTGGTGCTCTTCTGTTTCTTTTCTGGTGTATGACCCCCCCTTGTGCCGTATAAAATCTACTAATGATCAGATTTTGATTAAAGACAAACTATTTTTTAAGGGGACTAACTTTGGATGGATTAATTGTTCTCCTTAAGACTAGCAATCTGTGCTAATAAAGTAAATCAAGTCAGTTTTGATTTCACGAGGACTTTAAAAATGTCCTGGAAGAGTCCTCGGAGTCCTGGAACATGATCACTGAGAAAGAGCGGGAAGCCTGGTGAAGTGTTAAGGCTCAGTGAAGTCTGTCAGCAGTTTCTCTTCTAGCTGTTTCTCATGACAGTTGATTTTCCTCCATTCACTTGATTTGCTGGCCTTAACTCACCGTCTCAATGATTGGGATCATTTCAGCGCATACTGAGAGCAGTTTAATGTCCCTTAACTGTCATCGGCGCTCTTTTTTGTTGTTGCTGTTGTCCTTTTTCTCTATCAAATCTTTTAGTAATCATATATCATTCGAAAGCTTAGAAGCCCAAGATTCATCCTGTGAAAACCATTTTGAAATCGGACATTGCGTTACCATGGAAATGGTACTTTAAAATATTTTGGCGGTCTCCTCCCCCTTAGTGGACGGTGTCAAGTGTCATATTACAGAATGCATTACGCTCTTTTAGAATCAAACCTTTTTATAATCTTGACAAAAACATATCATTGGAAAGGTCTGAGTCTCAGGATTCCGTATTTGGTGGTATTTTGAGATAGAAGTAATATTGACAGAGAAATCTAGACATTTGTGACATTAAATGCATTAAAAAAAAATTAAATGGAGTTTGGATGGCACCCAGTGGCTGTTTGTGGTATAACGCCCTAAATAAACTCTCACAGGAACCTCAGTTTTTTTCATGTCAACTTCAAATTTGGAACATAACTTATTTAGACACAAGGCTTTAATTTTATACCAAGTTTGGAGTAAAACCTGCTATGTAAAATATTTATTATATGTAAAATAAAATACAATTAATATAGTGAATTTTCTTTACAGTAAATATAAACTTGCATAACTGTTTGATACTTTCATTTTTTTTTTCTTCTTTAAAAAGAGACCAACCTTATGTCTGTATTCCAAAGTGTTCATAAATTACAACAATTTAAGTTTGGATAGTGCACCTGCATGCCTATTTTAAAAAATGGGGGGTGACAGTTAAGGGGTTAATATTTATACAGGTGAGACTGTTATTGTGGGTCAAGCACATGATCATAAAAGCTGGGTAATTAATTAAAAGCGTTGTGTTTTACACTTCCAGAAGACGGGACGACTGGTTTCCCACGAATTTTGATTTTGCCACGGATTGGGAAATTGTCATGCATTTAATTTCATGTAATCATTAGTAGTTGTTTTTTGTGGTTTGTGTTTTTTGCATGTATATAGTTAATTCTTCTTGGTTCATGTGAGTGTTCTTCGTGGTTGATATGTTTGTCATTTTTTCATTAGGTTGATTAAATATAGTGTTCATTGTTTTTACAGTTGTTTCGTGTTCAGTGAATGATTGTTATAAGCTCGAGTTCTTTCATTGACACTGAAGTCCTGACACAAGTGTTTCAAGCTCCTCATTAAACTGTCCTGACTAATTACAAAAACATCAACACTGTAATACTAGCAAATATCCAGGCAGAAAACCCGCACTGGTCGAGCGCTGCGTCTCTTACAGACACTCACTCAGTGTAATATTGCATTACCTCAGTCTTAGACATCTGTGGAAAGTCAACATCACTTCTCTGAAGGGAAAACAAAGTCATAATGTATCCGTAATACATTTCCATAATTTAAAATTCAAATAACAGGAGTGTATTACCTGTAATTACAAGATCAGTGTGGAGAAACAATCATAAACGACTAGAGGCTCTTCTAAACTCAGTGATTTTAACAATGCAGTGCAATTGACTCGTGTGCAGGTATTTGAAGGGAATATTCTCATTTATGTTTTTATGGAGTTTACATATTGCTGTCAAATTCAGCTACAGTTCTACAGTTTTCTTATTAGCATAAAGAAATCAGTTGTGCTACTGTAAATGCAATAAATACATTAAAGACAGTCTCTCGTACAGAAAGCCCACAAGTGAGACTCACAGAAGTGATCAAACTTATGAAGTTCCAGGACAAACAGCGCATGACTGTGACAATATTTGTGTTTTTTTAAGCCATCTCGGCTATTTTCATATTAAAGCATATTTATAATATCAAAATTTTCAATCCTGTATTCCTGCACAGAATACTTTAAAATGTTAAACTGATTTCCAAGGCATTTATACCTTTATCTTATCTTATCTATAACCATATTAGATATGTTTGCATCATTTTTATGTTAAATGAGAATAATGTGAGACTAAGCTGTTACTAATCAAATGAAATCAGTATCAATACAAATCCACAGCAGAATCTGCATTCAGGTAATAAAGCAGCATGTAGATGTATTAACCCTGCAACTGCAAAAATAATGCTATGAGATTCGTGTTTTTAAAACACTGAAAATAAAAATAGGATTTTTTTTTAGGATTTTAAATATGAAGCTAAAACGCCATTGATTCAAACGATTCGTTCAAACGGCTGATTCATTCAGGAGCGACTCGAGTCCTTGAGGGATTGATTATAATGAGACACAGCTGATCCGAGTTGAGCGGTTCTCTTTCTCCAGTGGCAGAGATCTGCTTATATAAGAAGATCTGGAGAAGCTGTAGCTGGAAATATGATGTTTGCTCGTGTTTATTGTGTGATTGTGGAAGCTGCTTGTCATCTGAAGACTGTGTGACCTCAGCTGGAAAACCACCAAGAATCAGAATATTTAGCCGCAGAATGTTTTCTGGAATAAGATCTGCCTTTTGTGGTGTTTTTCAGTCTGTTCTGCACAAACCGGACCGGCTCACACACACACACACACACACACACACACACATCTAGTGATGAACGTCTCAGGTTACTTATGTAACCATGGTTCCCTGAGTAGGGAACGAGACACTACATCCTCTAGGGGTCGCTATGGGGGACGCCTCGTCGTGACCCGTGTCTGAAGCATACATTGAAAAAACACCAACTCGTTGGCCGGCGACAGCCATGACGTCACTACCGGTGCGCCTATTTATACTATAGACGCACCGGTAGTGACGTCATGGCTGTCGCCGGCCAACGAGTTGGTGTTTTTTCAATGTATGCTTCAGACACGGGTCACGACGAGGCGTCCCCCATAGCGACCCCTAGAGGACGCAGTTCGAAGTTCCCATGAAAGGGAACTGAAGTTTCTCTCGAGCGCTGCCTGCTTCTGTGAGTCTACACCTGTGAACCATTGATTATCATTACATTATCTTGGTTTGATTTTGGCTCTACCTGTGTTTCCAGGTCTCGTTGATGAGTGCAATGAAAATTGGCTGTTGGCAGGAGTTGAATTGCTTTATTATTAGTGCTAACACGTTTAATCATCAGTGTCTGGGACTGTTTTCTGTTGGTTATTACAGGAGAAACACTGGCCTCCAGGAGTATGTGAGGACTCATGGGGAGAACATCAGCACTGAGCTGCTGGAGCAACACACACACTACCTACACACACGCACTACCTACACACACGCACTACACACGCACTACACGCACTACACACACACACGCACGCACGTACTACACCACACACGCACTACACACACGCACGCACTACACACGCACTACACACACACGCACGCACGTACTACACCACACACGCACTACACACACGCACGCACTACACACGCACTACACACACACGCACGCACGTACTACACCACACACGCACTACACACACGCACGCAATACACGCACGCACTACACACACACACACACGCACACACGCACGCACTACACACGCACACGCACTACACGCACACGCACGCACGTACTACACCACACACGCACGCACTACACGCACGCACTACACACACACGCACGTACTACACTACACACGCACTACACACACACGCACTACACATGCACACACACACACGGTTTACTAAAGAGCTTAAGGTTTTTTTTTTTAGCTGCTCCATTACTTTGAGACCATTTACTAAACTTTAGTTTAGTTAGCTTTAGCTGTCATTAGTCTCATTACAGTGCAGTTATTGCTACACCAATCAAATATCAAGAGTTAAATATTCTGAATGCAGAATGATTAAATGGTCTTGAGGTGTAATGTTTGCAGATGACACATGATACAAACCAACATAAGATCATGACTAAAGAAGCATCCGTCAGTAAAGCGTGTCAGCAGTTTCTCTTCCAGCTGATTCTCATGACTCTGAATGTTAAATCATCTCCAATGATTTGAGGAACAGACTATTGAGGGTTTTTTTGTGGGTCACATGCATACAAATGCAGATGTGATTTTTGTTCTACAGATCTGAAGGCTAAGTGATTGGGAAAATGCCACGCTGGAAATGGGGAATTGCCATGATAATTATTAGAAAAGTGCCATGCTTTTGATGTTTGGATGGGGAAATTTCCACGCCAGTTCCTATTTTTTATTTTTATTTTTTTTATATACATCAAGTTCATTCATTCTATGTGTTGAGTGTCACATCTGTTTAGATTTGTTTCTGTTCAGGTTTATCAGCGTTTTATTTTTTTTATTATGATAATTGTCGTGACCTTTTTCCTGCTTGTTTCTCATGTGTTCATTGCCTTGCTATCTTTTTATTCTGGGTAATTTAAACCAGACTTACCATCATTTTAAAGTGGTTATTTCAAATCTCCTGTTTGTCTAGAAACTGCACGTGATGTATTTCTCCCACATCTGCTTTTCTGAATGAAGTGCTCAGATGGAGTTCAGTACTAGACTCAGTTTTTACAGACACTCCTGTTGAAATCAAGAGCAATATTTCCTACTTTTAATCCGTTTTGGGCAGAAATAAGTGTTTGATTCCAGATTTACAGATGCACTGTGACTCTTGTTTTGTTTTTCTTCATACAATATTATATCTCAAGTTCATATTTCAGTCATTTACTGACCCTCGTGTCGCTCCAAACCTGTATGACTTGTTTCTTCTGCAGAAAACATAAGAATGAACTTTGATCATCAAACCGTTTCTGAACCAGTGACTGTCATTGAATGAGAGCTGATCTGTGGTGTCTTTTTAAAGTATACATTTAAGATCTAATGTAAAAATCTACCGTCCGCTCTGCTCTAATGTGACTCTGCAACGCTGTGTTTGATTCTGTGTTTTCTGAAGCTGGACAGCTGCTGCTAACTGTCTGCTGTCGGTGTGTTTAAGATGCTTCTGTGTTTCAGAGAAGAAACTCCTACAGCTTTAGATTAACATGAAGGTAAATAATGAGTTTTCCTTTCTCTGCAAGTGTGAATGCTCGGCCTGCAGTGTTTGAGTCTCAGCAGCAGATGTCAGTGTCTCTCTTTCACTCAAATATGATTCAGTCATTCCTCAGGCTTCACGACTGATGGAGCTGCTGGATTTCACCTCTGTGCTGCTGTTTTCTCGGGTTTTACTGTGAGTTTTTACATTTTAAAAGGTGTCAGAAAAGAGAAAACCTCCTGAATCTTTACAAGAGCTGATTTTAGCACCACAGACAGACAATCTCTCTGTTTGCTGGCGCTGTGAAGGTTGTTTCATGTGTTTGTTCATGACTGCAGCATCACTGGCTGCTTCGATTCGTTAATCAACAGATCTTTGTCTTTTGAAATTTTGCTAATTAATGAGGATGATTTTATGATACACTTCACTGATGAGGGTTACTCTAGTGTGTTGCGTTACACAAATCTCATAAATGATGTAAAAGGCTTCATCCTCGTCGGTGCCCTCTCGAGTGTGTGATGACGTCACATGACCTCAGAACGCGGCCAGTGACGTCATCGCGGAGAAGCGGCGGCCTGATGTGTCGGAGTCTGGAGGTCAGTGTCTCAACTAAAAGACAGAAATGTCCAAACCGTGTGTTTGACGATGGTCTGAATGATTTGTGCCTTTTGTTTTGTCTACATTTTGTCTACTTCACAGAAGGACTTTGAGTGAGGCTAAGTTTAAAGTTAAGGTCGCATTCATTGTCTCCAGTGGGAGAATCTGGTCTGTAAAAGTATGATGTGGAAGGAACAGAATTAGCTGTTTTAGTCATTTAGTGTCATTGGTGTTTTAATGATTGGAGAAATCGATTGATATCCGGTTCAAGAGCTGTAAACCCTTATAATAAATTCTTATGATTCATAAATTCGTGTGTGTGTAAGATTTTCTTTTGGCATTCTCTCATGCAACTCATTCACATGAAGAAAGCGTTTCCTCTATAATCTGTAATGCATTCCATGTTTTTTTTGTTTTTGTTTTTTTACTTATTGGCATACATTATGACACTGCATTAAAATCAGTTTAGTGTTTTCCGTCCCCCTCTCTGACCCTAGAGATTTAGATTTTATATATATTTTTTTCCCCCTTAACAATAATGCTCACTGATCAGTCAATCACAAGAACAGCAGAAACTTGAATGTTTGTTAGATCTTGCCATGAAAATAGTAATGGGTGGTATGGCTAAATAAATATATAAAATTCAATAATCACATAATGAAATGAATAAATAAAATAAATAACGAAGTGAATAAATTAATAAATAGTGTGTAAGCAAATAATTGAACAATTGTAATAAATCATTAAATCAATCCATAAATAATAACTACCATAAATAAGTAAAATATATTAATAAAAATAAAAACAATAATAAAATATAAAATTAATCATTTTAATATAAAATAAATAACTAGTGGCATCAATTATTAAATTAAGTGAATAAATGCATTTCATAAAATATTAAAAAAGTAATACATTTAATTAAAAATAACTAAGTAAAATAAATTATGAAGTGAATAAGACATTTAATAAACTTAAATAATTAAATGAAGTAAAATTAAGGTGTAGTGAATAAATAATTGAATGTGATGAAATAAATGAAGTAAAATAAATGAATTGAATAAATGGATTTAATAAAAAGTAATAAAATAAATCTAATAAACAAATAAAGGTTTGCCTCCACACTGAGGCGGGAGCCTGGGTTTGTAGGACCTCAGGCGTCTTGTGTTTCTGTCTTTCTCTGTAGAGACTCGAGAGCGTGTGTTTTGACAGTCGTTAAACTGAAGCTGTCATGAATAATTAATCGTACATGTTTCAGCGGGAAAGTGCAGCTCCTGCTGATGGTTTTATAGGGTCGTAACGTGCTCGATTAGCCCCTCGTTTATGTGCCGTCCAATAACTGTTTTACCTTACATGCGCTCTGAAAAATATTAGTCCTGCATGAGCTTTTATAACCGTTCATTGTGCTTTAAACAAGCATGATGCGTATCAATAGCACGATTTTTTTTTTTTTTTTTGTATTTAGCGTGCTTTTTATATGCAGAAACAGACTTTGGTGTGAAAATAATAAACAGTTTTTTCGTGCATATGATACGTACTTTGTTGGCGTGTATATGATACGCATTTTGGCATAAATTATAACCAAGCGGCAACCTCCCGCTCTCTCTGGTGAAGCCAACACGGAAGTGACTAAAACTGCAATTCATCAACTGGCCGCTAGAGGCTGGCTGCAAAAGGGAGTCAATCCCATAGACTCCCCATGTTAAAATGCCCAACTTTACAGCAGAAAAAAACATGTTTACAGCCTGGTTCAAAAAATGATTTTGATCTTTATAGCTAATTTTGCCCTTCATGACAACTGTGAGGGGGTGAATTTTTTTTGTAACTCATCCGTTTAAATTATATTAAGCCTTAAAGTTCTGCATAATTAAGGGCGTGGCCACTTGAGTGACAGGTGGATTGCCGCTGCTGTCACCACCGTCGAGCTAGGTGGGCGTGGCTTCAGCAACCTGCTCCCGCCTCTTTGCCCATTTTCGATTATCCAAGAGTGACGCGCGGTGACGCGCTGCCAAGATGGTGACGGCCAGCTCCGCCCACTTTTGAGCTTCAAAAACGCTCTTTGGAAAGCTATGTGTGACGTCACGGACACTACGTCCATGTTTTTATACAGTAACTCTAAAAATGTGGTTCTGCCGACATCGAGCAGAAACTCACGACTGTATGCGCGCTTAGAGACAGATAGACGCGACGAATACGTACAAAAACACTGCGACTCACAAGACAAAAAACACGAAAACACCTTTCTGTCGGGAGAGAGAGAAGCCGCAGCATGTGAACGCGCCGCCATCTTTTGCTAATCTGTATTATTAATTGTTTTTAATAATACAGATTGTTTCAAAGCAGCTTTACAGCATTAATTAGGAAAATAGTGTGTCATTAATGCAAAAGTACAAACACTCAATTTTCAGTTAAAGGCAGTTCATCATTGAATTCAGTGATGTCATCATCCAGCTCAGTTCAGTTTAAATAGTGTCTGTGCAATCAAGTCGACGATATCGCTGGAAATTAAATTAAATTAAATTAAATTGCGCATTATATACACGCTAATAGTATGCCAAAATAGTATGCCAAATAGAAACAGAAAATCGGGCCCGTTGAAACGCACTTTCATGAGATCGGGTTAGAATAAAATGTCCTCTAAAACAGCTCTTGTTGTGCTCTACACAAACATGGACACACAGGTTTGGATGACAGAGCTGTCACTTCTGGTTGAACTACTTCCAGTGTTGCCAAGTCTGCGGGAATGGGCTACTTTTAACACTGTTGTTTTTCATGTCTACGGGTTGAATCGACCCTGATAACGTGATATTTAGCCCCTGGAATGCGAATCTTACCAGGGGGACCCCGCCAAAAAACATGTATTTTACCACCGGAAAGCGATTTCTTTTAACAGGGGACCTGGCAACCCTGACTACTACTTTAAAGTCCCCATGAAATCAAAATTAAACCACACCGCACACACACTCTGCTCCGGTCCAGAGACACGATAGCACGGAGAGGATCACATGCGCGAGTCGCCGCAGACCACAAAATGTATCGGAGCTATTTGAATTCTACACAGAATGCTATATTTTATAACAATATGGATGAGATTGTGGCTGGCATACCCTGCGGCTTTACGGAGCTCAACGGCTCTGAACGGCTCTAGCCCAAGCTGTGATATAAACGAACGCTATTGGCTATTTTAAAAAGGGGCGGGGCTGCTTGATATGTCCCGCCCTGTCTTCCTGTTTCAGTTAAAATGACGTCAACACAGAGTAACGCTACGTGTTTCTAAGCATTTCAGGGGACCTTTAATTAACAATTTCTTTGTTTTCCGATCAGACCCGATGCGCTCTCACTTCTCCCTCGGTTGAAAAAACGCCCACTTTGTCTTCATGGGACCAAAGTGCATTATTTTCCCATCTAATGGAGGCGCAGCAGTGATATTTTCTGCTGTTATTGTGCTTTTATCGTGAAGCCGGCGTGTCATTAGGCCTCTCTTTACGACCACGGCCTCGTCAGATCCATAAACTATAGCAGCATCAGCAAAGTTTAGTCATTAAGAGACATTTAAAGGTAATTATTTATTGATAGCTCTTATGATTTACTCTCCGGGTGAGTTTTTATGTGCCGTGTCTGCGCTGCGAGATTGGAGACGTGGCTTTACGGCCGTTTAAAGACCGCAGCGCTCGGGAGATTAGCATGTTAGCATCTGCTCTCAGCGCCGCCAGAGATAAAACAGGAGGCTGTGGAAAGAGCTTTTAGCGCAAATGCTTCATCTTTAACTACTTGTCCTCGTGAAATCATCAGATCCCAAAATCAATGGGCTTTGTGTCGTTTTTAAAGGAACAGTACACCCACAAAGAAATTAGTCACTCTCAGACCATCCAAGAGAATGAATTGGAGTGAATGGGTGCCGTCAGGATGAGAGTCCAAACAGCTGATAAAAACATCACAATAATCCACAAGTAATCCACAGCACTCCAGTCCATCAGTTAACATCTGGAGAAGACAAAAGCTTAAACAAATCCAGCATTAAGACGTTTTTAACTTAAACCATTCCTTACAGCTAAAATACAAGTCCATAATAACTCTTCATCTAGTGAAATAAATAAGTATATATATATATAAATTGAATATATAAATTAAATAAATCAATAATTAAGTTAAAATAATTAACAAGTGAAATAATTAAATGAATAAATAAATGTGTTATTATTATTATTTATTTATTAAATTAATAATTAAACACTGATGTGAGTGAGTGAATAAATGAATGAATGAATTAATTAAAATAATGATTTGCTTTGATTTACTTGTTTTTAATAACATTTTATAAAGTTTTTCATTTATACACTTTATTATTATTTAATTATTAATTTCATAATTTATTACATTTATTCACTTCATTATTTTATTTATTCATTATTTATTTTGATTACATTTATTTATTTATTGTTTAATTAAAAATATCTATCTATCTATCTATCTATCTATCTATCTATCTGTCTGTCTGTATGTCTGTCTGTCTGTCTGTCTGTTGTTCTATCTGTCTGTCGTTCTGTCTGTCGTTCTGTCTGTCTGTCTGTCTGTCTATCGTTCTATCTC
>NW_015544138.1:171784-190183 GCF_001515605.1 Sinocyclocheilus anshuiensis | reverse complement strand
TCGGTCTCTCTGTCGTTCTGTCTGTCTGTCTGTCGTTCTGTCTGTCTGTCTGTCTGTCTATCGTTCTGTCTGTCGTTCTGTCTGTCTGTCTGTCTGTCTATCGTTCTATCTGTCTCTCTGTCTGTCTGTCTATCGTTCTATCTGTCTGTCTGTCTGTCTGTCTATCTATCTATCTATCTATCTATCTATCTATCTATCTATCTATCTATCTATCTATCTATCTATCTATCTATCTATCTATCTATCTATCTATCTATCTATCTATCTATCTATCTATCTATCTATCTATCTATCTATCTATCTATCTATCTATCTATCTATCTATCTATCTATCTATCTATCTATCTATCTATCTATCTATCTATCTATCTATCTATCTATCTATCTATCTATCTATCCATGTATTTCAGAGGCTCTCTTTGTAGGATGTTTTATATGGTTTCTAACTGTACAGAGTCATAAACTAGATGGTTGTTGAGCTTAAATATCAGTTTGTTTCGTAGAATATCTTATGCTGCATTTGCAAAATAAATAAATGTACATTTAATCTTGGTGTATATGAAATTGACAAATATTCTCTATAAACAATTAAATACTTTGTATTTTAGAGGTTTTATTGAACAGCGCATAAAAATATCTTCTTTAGCAGCAGCAGTCATAAACTAGCATCTCTGTGTGCGACGCTCTCATATAAAGCTGTTATTTAAGAGTCAGTAATTAGACTGAAGTTGCGGTGTAAAGCACTCTATATCAAATTAATTGCAGCCATTAAGGCACGATTTCATGCAAAGTGAGGCTTTATAGTGCGTTTGACTCGAGTCCCTGCGCTAACATTCGTTGGAGCCGCTGAGACGAGGCGGTTTATGAAAAACATTTCGCTCATTTATTAGGACAGAGGCTGCTTTCACGGCGGACAGCATTTGCTTTAATGCTTGTCCTGATGCTTTCTGTTTCCATTCGGTCCGGATGATTCTCACAGTTTATTCAGGCTTCATACAGTAATCGCTGAAGCAGAGTCATTAGCTAACAGAGAATGTTCTGGCAAACTTTCTCTCAACATTGTTCTTCCAGTAACATCAATAGAATGTTTGTTCAGAGTTATCTGCTCTTTAATAATGTTCTGAAAATCTTAGCACACAAAAATGTTATTTACACATCGTTCATGGAACGTTTTTCTGAAGTGTTTTAGTTGATGTTCATCTAATGTTTTTAAGAATGTAATTCAAAGGTAACATTCCCATAATGTTTGTAAAAGGATTAAATGGAATTTAACTTGTTTTATTAATGCATGCATGTAAATGGAACATATAAAATGTTATTATTTATTGCATTCATTTAGTGAAGAACGTGCCTTAATTATTTTTACTAGACTTTTACTGTGTTTTATTTTTTGTAGGTAAAACATTATTAGAACATTTATTCAATGTTTGTTCAGAGTTATCTGCTCTTTAATAATGTTCTGAAAATCTTAGCACACAAAAATGTTATTTACACATCGTTCATGGAACGTTTTTCTGAAGTGTTTTAGTTGATGTTCATCTAATGTTTTTAAGAATGTAATTCAAAGGTAACATTCCCATAATGTTTGTAAAAGGATTAAATGGAATTGAACTTGTTTTATTAATGCATGCATGTAAATGGAACATATAAAATGTAATTATTTATTGCATTAATTTAGTGAAGAACGTGCCTTAATTATTTTTACTAGACTTTTACTGTGTTTTATTTTTTCTAGGTAAAACATTATTAGAACATTTATTCAAAGTTAATGTTCTCAAAGCCTTTTTTGTTGCCTGACATTTTTTAAATGTTACAACTTGTTTCAGAACGTTCAGAGAAGATTCAAATGTAACGTTTCCATAATGATTGCAAAAAATGGAATGTTCCCTTTAAAACATTTAAAAACAGACATTCAGAGAATGTTCAGAAATGTAACTTAATGGAAATGTTTTTTTTATTTGTGTTAGCTGGGCTCACTTTGTCCTACTCAAAACATTCTTATTTTGTCTTAGAAAACATGTCTGATGATTGATTATGATTTCTTCATGTTGAGACATTACTGATACTGATTATTTGTATGTTTAAATGTCCAATAACCGATATGAAGAACTGATTTTAATTTAATTTTTTTGTTCAATTCTATCTTTTTAACTCAATAAAAAAAAACATACGGTAGCATTCTTTGTATTTTATTAACTGCAATAATATTGACGGTGTGCAAAATAAATGGACAAGGTCACATTTATTTCTATAGCGCTTCACACAATACAGATCATTTCAAAGCAGCAGTAATAAACAGAAAAATAACTTAATTATGAACCAGACAAAGACAGCACTGCCATTATTCAGATCAATTCGGTTTGTTTTTAGTTTTGTGTTCATCTGATAGTGTCAGTGCATTAAATCAAAAATATTTCAAATATGAAGTCTTTAAACCCAAGTAAACAAGCCAAAGACTAATGTTACTGAATGGAGAACATACATAAATGTCAAAGTAAATGTCCATACATTTTAAAAGGTGTATATGCACTTTGCTTATTAGGATAATAATAATAATGGTGTGCAATTCTTGAAATGCCTGCTACGTGACAAAAAATGATGTCCAATTAAGAAAGAATCCTTAAATATTGGTTTATTAGTGAATCTGATTGATAGAATAAAGCAAATGACACAGAAGAGTGTTTTTATGACAGCTGCATTATGTGAAGTGCTTCATACTGTAGAAACGGTGCATTATTGATTTTATAAGTTGCCAACAACAGCAATATGACAGAATACCCAATAAACCGTACAGAGACGCAGCTCCGTCCTTATCAAGGTTAGCAAAGCAATCGAATCAATCTCACCGTGATCCGGTCATAAAAGGAAAGATCTCGTTTAGCGGCGTGTGATTTGTCAGTACAGTACAGCAGTGTTTCTGATCAATGACTTTATGAAGGAATCACGTCCTCCATCAGCAGTCAATGACAGAGCCTTTATATTAGTATAACATCAATTCAGCTTTCAGTTCCACTTCAGTTTTCAATCAATACTGATTTGTGTATATATGATATTTATACATTTTATTTAATATTATTTATATAATGTTTATTTTTTTATTTCATTTTTACATGTTTTTTGGATTTGTGTATACATGATATTTATACATTTTATTAAATATTATTTATATAATTTTTATTTTTTAATTAAATTTTTTACATGTTTTTTGGATTTGTGTATATATGATATTTATACATTTTATTTAATATTTATATAATGTTTATGTTTTAATTTCATTTTTTACATGTTTTTTGGATTTGTGTATATATGATATTAATACATTTTATTAAATATTATTTATATAATGTTTATTTTTTAATTACATTTTTTACATGTTTTTTGGATTTGTGTATATATGATATTTATACATTTTATTTTATATTATTTATATCATGTTTATTTTTTTATTTCATTTTTTACATGTTTTTTGGATTTGTGTATATAAGATATTAATACATTTAATTTAATATTATTTATATAATTTTTTTTTTTTTTATTTCATTTTTTACATGTTTTTTGGATTTGTGTATATAAGATATTAATACATTTAATTTAATATTATTTATATAATTTTTTTTTTTTTTATTTCATTTTTTACATGTTTTTTGGATTTGTGTATATAAGATATTAATACATTTAATTTAATATTATTTATATAATTTTTTTTTTTTTTATTTCATTTTTTACATGTTTTTTGGATTTGTGTATATAAGATATTAATACATTTAATTTAATATTATTTATATAATTTTTTTTTTTTTTATTTCATTTTTTACATGTTTTTTGGATTTGTGTATATAAGATATTAATACATTTAATTTAATATTATTTATATAATTTTTTTTTTTTTTATTTCATTTTTTACATGTTTTTTGGATTTGTGTATATAAGATATTAATACATTTAATTTAATATTATTTATATAATTTTTTTTTTTTTTATTTCATTTTTTACATGTTTTTTGGATTTGTGTATATAAGATATTAATACATTTAATTTAATATTATTTATATAATTTTTTTTTTTTTTATTTCATTTTTTACATGTTTTTTGGATTTGTGTATATAAGATATTAATACATTTAATTTAATATTATTTATATAATTTTTTTTTTTTTTATTTCATTTTTTACATGTTTTTTGGATTTGTGTATATAAGATATTAATACATTTAATTTAATATTATTTATATAATTTTTTTTTTTTTTATTTCATTTTTTACATGTTTTTTGGATTTGTGTATATATGATATTAATACATTTTATTTAATATTTATATAATTTTTATTTTTTAATTTCATTTTTTAGGTGTTTTTTGGATTTGTGTATATATGATATTAATACATTTTATTTAATATTTATATAATTTTTATTTTTTAATTTCATTTTTTACGTGTTTTTTGGATTTGTGTATATATGATATTAATACATTTTATTTAATATTTATATAATTTTTATTTTTTAATTTCATTTTTTACGTGTTTTTTGGATTTGTGTATATATGATATTATTACATTTTATTTAATAGTATTTATATTATTTCATTTTCTTAATTGAAACAGCATTTATGTGACACTATCAACAAGAAATCAGTACTAAAATTTTTTTATTCAATGTTATTTATATTATTTCATTTTTACACAGGCATATAAAACAGTATTTATATTACACTAACAAGAAATCAACACTAAAATATTTTTGAATGTTTGTATTACATTTTATTTTTATTTATTTATTGGTTTATATTCATAATTATACAAT
Organism: Sinocyclocheilus anshuiensis; assembly: GCF_001515605.1. Taxonomy (NCBI): domain Eukaryota; kingdom Metazoa; phylum Chordata; class Actinopteri; order Cypriniformes; family Cyprinidae; genus Sinocyclocheilus; species Sinocyclocheilus anshuiensis. The sequence continues at coordinate 185,385 of NW_015544138.1, read as the reverse complement.
TAATTTAAACCAAGTTCTGTTGATGTACATTTATCATTTTTATATTTATTTTTTGATTGTGGTTCTAAATGAAAAACTATTATAATACAGCACCTAGTGTTGAAGAATAATGAAACTGAATGTGAAACTGAATGAAAGCATGTCAGCAACAGATTCATTGAGGTTTTATTCACTGCTGCAGTTTATGTGCAAACAGCTTGCCCTCCATAATGCTCATTTTTAGCAGAAAAAGAATGATTGTTTGACTTGATTGGCTGACCAATCGGATTACAGCATCTAGCAGAAGCCCCGCCCACTTTGACAATATAATACAGTGAGCTGACTTCATCTACAGTCTAATGCAGTAGTGTTTGTTTGTTATATTTTTGTATGTAGTGTAATTTCCCCTTCATCTTCACCAGCAGTGGCTCAAAAAGGATCTTTATGTAGTCAAAACGTGGCTCAGTTTTTCTTCCAAAGCAGCAATCTCATTGGTCTCCATCACAAACACAATCATAATGTCCTCAGAAACACACAGACGCTGCACTAAAGCCCTGAAGTAAAGAGAGAACGGCGTTTGTGTTCTGATGGTGTAATTAAACAGCGAGCAGATCGAGTCTCATTACCCATCTGGTTACATGTGTCCAGGAGAGATGGAGTTTATGCTCGGGTTAACAGAGATTTTAATGACTAGTCCTGTCTAATGCCAAATCATTTCCGCTGCGGTGCACCGAGGACAGAGACGAGCTGTGTCTCTGATGCTCATTTCATTTGGCTGAATCTGCTGAATTTGTCTCTTCATGCTGATAATGATAGACAACATGAAAGGATCTTTGACTTCGACAATCTGATGGTTTTCTGAGTCAGAGTGCTTAGCAGTAACTAATCTATTTATCTAGTAATCTATTTTTGATTACATTACACTGTAAAACATTTCCACCTATTTCACCTTAAAGAGTTGAGTTGAGCTGAAAGTCCTTTCGACTTAAATTATACCAACCATCTTAAAAATCAAGCTGAATTTCATAACTTGTAAAAAAAAAAGTTAAAATTGCTTAACTTATTTGAATGAGTTAGTGTAAAACACAAGCTGCCATGACTTACTGATCATATAATTTTTTAGTGTCAATTTTAATATTTAAACTGAATTAAAATGTTCATTTAATGAAACCAAGTGAAACAAGTTTTCTCCCTTAATAACTGTTGTTTGTTTGTTTATTTATTTATTGTTAAATTTGAATATTAAAATAATCTAACTGAAATAAAATGCTCAAACGTTTAATGAAAATAATGAAACGTGCAATGATTTTTGTTTTTACCCCCCCATATCGTTTGTTTATTTATTTTTAATTAAATTTGAATATTTCAATAATCTGAATTAAAATGCCAATAAATAGAATGAAACCTGCCATGATATCTATTTTTCCCATCACTTATTGATTTATTTAGAGTGTATTAAAATAATCTAACAGAATAAAAATGATCAAAACAAGCGGCTTGTCATAATTAGAACAGCATAAATAGAAATGCAGTTTTTGAGTCTGTATGGAGGTCAGTGAGTCAAACAGGTTGTGTTAGGAATATTATTGACTAGCACACTTTCTTCTGTGTTCATGTGCTCTTCTGCATCAGGAGACTCGAGCTTCAGATCTTCTGCACAGGAGAGCACTTTTGCTGCAGACACTTTCATTTCACATCATTTCTGTTTGTTTTGGTCACGCTGGAAACTTCCGCTGGAATCATAAATGCCATAAGCCCCGTCGCAGACCAAATATCTGCTTAAGTTATGAGTTTCATTGGGAAGGGTTACCATAGCGACCAGCCGCTCCTTCAGACAGATGTGAGAGGAAAGAGAGATGGATAGAAGCTCATAAGATGTGGATTTAAGTGCTTTGGGTTGCAATGGCAGGACAGTGAGATTGTAATTATTTGTGTTATTTACTAGTATTTGAAATTGTGAAATTGAAAGTGTGTATATTTTTCATTGTTCTCAGATGTGGAAGTTCATCTTTGGTGTGCCTTTATCTCACTCAGCACATGAAAACTCAGCAGTTTTTCCACATTATGCTTCCTGTTGTATGAATAAAATATAGCAAGAAGTGTAAATGAACCATAAAGAAGCATTAAGATCATTCATATTCATCTTCAGTCACTTGACCTGCAGCAGGAAACAAAATAGACATCAAACAGGCAAAGAAACAAAATAAAATTGCATAAAATAGAAACAAGATAGAAATAGAAGAAAATAGATAAAATAAAAATAAATTAGACATGGAACCTAAATAACATTTGATAAAAATAAAAATAGAAACTGAAGAAAAATGCAATTAGATAAAATAAAAATAAATTAGACTTGGAAACTAAATAAAATTTGATAAAAAATAGAAATAGAAATAGAAGAAAAAAAACAAAATTAGATAAAATAAAAATAAATTAGACATGGAAACTAAACAAAATTTGATAAAAAATAAAAACAAAAATAGAAATAAAAGAACAAACAAAATTAGATAAAATAAAAATAAATTAGACATGAAAACTACATAGAATTAGATAACAACAAAAATAGAAACAAGAAAAACAAAATTAGATAAAATAAAAATAAATTAGAAATGGAAACTAAATAAAATTTGATAAAAATAAAATCAAAAATAGAAACAGAAGAAAAACAAAATTAGATAAAATAAAAATAAATTAGACATGGAAACTAAATAAAATTTGATTAAAAAAAACAAAAATATAAATAGAAGAAAAACAAAAATAGATCAAATAAAAATTTATTAGACATGGAAACTAAATAAAATTAGATAAAAATAAAAATAGAAACTGAAGAAAAATAAAATTAGATAAAATAATAATAAATTAGACATGGAAACGAAATAAAATTGGATAAAAAATTAAAATAGAAACTTAAGAAAAATAAAATTAGATAAAATAAAAATAAATTAGACATGGGAACTAAATCAAATTTGATAAAAATAAAAATAGAAACTGAATCAAAATAAAATGAGATCAAATAAAAATAAATCAGACAAAATAAACAAAATAAAATGAGATCAAATAAAAAAAATAAACAGAAACAAAATAAAATTGAAAAAAAAGCATCGATGTGTATGTGCTGGAGAATGTGGAGTTTATAGGGATTTTATGGGGAGTAAATGTTGTTGTTTTTTTGTTTCCTTCACAGCAGGAAGTGCAGGGGACTTTTAAGGAAGTACCCGAGAGCAGCCATCTTGAGTAAATGGAGTTAATCTAGTTAAACGTAATACTGAATGATACTGTACAGATTATGCAGGAATTTGACTGATGTCTGATGGGTTTACAGTCATTCATGTGGATTAATATTGGAGGAGTCGAGGACAAACGCAGGACTGGTGAGTGAAATACTTGGTTTTTCTGTTTTCTGTTGCTCTGGTAGAAATGTTTTTATTTGTGATTATATTTTTTATAATCACAAATATTTGATATATTAATATTTTTGCACAAGTGTTATTTTAGTATCATTGATATACAGTTTTTTTGTTATATTTTATTTTTAATATTTTCTGTTTTGATTTTAATTTTAGTTAAAATTTTGTTGTGCTTGTAATTTTTATTGTTATTTCTTTAAATGTCTATATTATTCTAGTTTTATTTATTTTAGTACTTAAATTAAACAAAAACGAGAAATCTTGCCTTTGCAACTAGCTGAAATAAAATGTTTAATGTTTTTTTTGTTTTTTGTTTTTCAGTTAATATTTATTTTATTTGAAGTAATACAATTTTTTTTTTTTTTTAGTTATCAATAATAACCCTGTTTTGTATATAAGAAGTTAAAGGACTTGATTGCGTTTTTTTAAAACTAAATTATTTACTTGTTTTACGTTTTCTATTTTATTGTTTATTTTACTTTTTATTTAGTAACTTTTGTAACAGCAGTAAAGTTTTACTTGAGTTTGACTCTGTTCAGACCCTGTTGGGATGCGTTTGGGTGCCGTTTGTTTTGATTGTGATCCTCTGACAGATGAGATCAGACGCTGAGATCTCAGTTCCTCACTGAAGCAGGAAATGCAGGATATCGCTACTGATCGGAGCGTCACTCACTTCCTGCACTGACTCATAATCTGAGCTCATGCCACTGATACCATCACTGCGCATCTCGTGTTATTTAACTAATTGAAGTTAATCAGAGGACGTGGCTGCATGTGACAAACAGCCCGAGTGGCTTTAGTTCGTTTAGAACTCCTCCACATTTTCTAATTAGCAATTAGAGGACGGGACTCTGTGTGAATTATGTGTGACAGCTCATTAGCAGCACTTCATTACTGTTTGCGTGGACTGTGGTTCATCAGTTTTAAAACCTGAAACCGAAGCCTGTGAATGAGAGTGAACATGTTTATTCGTGTTTAGTAAGTCAAGATCACTATTACTAATAAAAAAAAAACACATTTTTGTCAGATACATTTACTGGAGAATCAAGGTGACATAAGATAAAAAAAGTCTTATTTCTCTCATATAATATTATACTAAATACTCCATTCTACTATATTCAACTCTAATGCACTTTATTATACTATAATCTACTCCATTCTACTCTTCAACCTGCATATATACACCTTTCTACTCTATTCAGTTCTCATATACTTAATTTTTGTCTATATTCTACTCTATGCTCCATTCTGCTCTATTATACTGTCTGCTATATTCTACTCTATTCTACCCTTTTATACTGCAGTCTGCTCTGTTCTTCTCTTTTTTTATACCTTTCTACTCTATTCAACTCTAATACACTCTAATTTTCCATATTCTACCCTGATATACTCCATTCTGCTCTATTATTCATTTGCATTCCGTTCTACTCTATTCAACTCTACTATACTCCATTCTACTTTATTCTTCTCCGTTCTCCTCTTATACTCTGTTCTACTCTCTTCAACTCTAATATACTCCATTCTACTCAATTATACTGTGTTCTGCACTTTTATACTCTGTTCTACTTTATTCTTCTCTGTTCTTTCTCTTTTATACTCTGTTCTACTATATTCAGCTCTAATATACTCCATTCTACTCTCTTCAACCCTAATATACTGTACTCCATTGTACTAAATATTAATGTGTTCTATAGTTTTATATTCCATTCTACTTTATTCTTCTCTGTTCTTTTTATTTTATACTCTGTTCTACTATATTCAACTTTAATGTACTCCATTCAACTAAATTCTACACTATTTTACCCGCCATTCTACTCTGTTCTACTCTTTTAAGCTAATCTAGTATGTTCCGTTTGACTATATTCTACTCTATTCTACCCTTTTATACTCAATTCTACTAAATTCAACTCTAATATACTACATTCTACTCTATTTTACCATTTTATACTCCATTCTACTCTGTTTTCTTTTCTTCTCTTTCATACTACATTCTACTCTGTTAAACTCTAATATACTCCATTCTACTCTATTCTACACTTTTGATCCTAAGTGTATTCTCCTCTGTTCTTCTCTTTTATACTCCACTCTAGTCTGTTCTACTCTTTTATGCTACTGTAGTATATTATATATTACTATATTCTACAATTGTACACTCCATTCTACTATATTAAACTCTAATATACTCCATTCTACTTTATTATTTTCTGTTCTTGTCTTATACTCCATTCTACTCTCTTCAACCCTAATATACTGTACTCCATTGTACTAAATTCTACTGTGTTCTATAGTTTTTTATACCATTCTTCTTTATTTTTCTTTGTTATTTTTCTTTTATACTCTGTTCTACTATATTCAACTCTAATATACTCCATTCAACTAAATTCTACACTATTTTACCCGCCATTCTACTCTGTTCTACTCTTTTAAGCTACTCTAGTATGTTCCGTTTGACTATATTCTACTCTATTTTACCATTTTATACTACATTCTACTCTGTTAAACTCTAATATACTCCATTCTACTAAATTCTACTCTGTTCTACACTTTTGATCCTAAGTGTATTCTTCTCTTTTATACTTTATTCTACTCTGTTCTACTCTAATATAATATATAAATTCTACTGTGTTCTACACTTTTATACTCCAATCTACTTTATTATTCTCTGTTCCTCTCTTTTATACTCTATTCTACTGAATTGTACTCTTATTTATTTTTTATACCATATTCTTTTATGTTATAATATACTCCATTTTACTATATTCTACCCTTCTTTTTTACCCTGTATACTCAATTTTTTCTCCATGCAACTATAATATACTCCATTCTACTCTATTAAACTCTGTATATTCCATTTTACTACATTCTGATTTAAGAATATTGAGGTGTTTGTATTGGAAAACAAAAATACAGAGTAATCATGTTTTGCAGTGTAACATCATTGTGAAAGTCTTGCTTTGTTCTGAAAGATTGTGCTGATATAATTAAGTCTTTATTACAAAAATACTCTTTCCTTCAGACTATGAGGCATTATTAATATAAATGACCGTTAAAAGTTCGACTCATCTGGTTTTATCTGCATAAAATATATTATGACTGATAATGCGAGGCGGTCTGTCTTCATATTCAGCTTTTCATTTAGTGTAATGGTGTGTTATGATGTCTTTATGGTTTATTAAATCATGCAGTAATCAACATCTCAGCAGGTTTTCAGGTCAGTAGTTTTATAGTTGATCTGGTCTAATTGTGATGATCTGCTTGTGTTTCACTGGTGTTTTATGGCAGATGAGACTCTTTGCTTGTTGAACAGCAGCTGGAAATGACAGATATTCACCTGCCTCAGTGTGAGCGTGTCATATTGATCCCCGAGCCGATAAATTCGGTGTCTGACCTCTGCCAGCGCATGATGCTCTTATCGGCCCATCGCTCCTGTGCCAGTCCAGACGGAGAAACAATGCGCTCGGCTCCGGTCTTATCGCGCTCCGGCCGTCAGCGGACAGCATCCGGTATCTGGAGCTGATGAACGGCTCTGGCCTCATGTCGAGTAGATAAACCCACAGCTTGGCTTCGGCTCCTGAAGAGCTCCTGCAGCAGAATGGATTAGGTATTGATCTTAACAAGAGATTGAGATTGAGTTATTATTTTTTCCAATGTCATTACATCAGGATGATGGAAGCGGCCACACTTGCAGGAGATTGTGATTCCCAGCGGAGCGCCTCTTTAAAAATTCAAGAAAAGAGCAAGTGAGAGTTCAGGTTTAATCACAGCGGAGAACAGAAGTGTTAAAGGAATGCACTATAAAAAAATCAAGCTTTCATAAAAGGCTTTTTGCAGCGATGCTTTAGAAGAACCATGTTTGGTTCCCCAATGACCAATTCTTACAGTTTTGGTATCTGGAGCTGATGAACGGCTCTGGCCTCATGTCGAGTAGATAAACCCACAGCTTGGCTTCGGCTCCTGAAGAGCTCCTGCAGCAGAATGGATTAGGTATTGATCTTAACAAGAGATTGAGATTGAGTTATTATTTTTTCCAATGTCATTACATCAGGATGATGGAAGCGGCCACACTTGCAGGAGATTGTGATTCCCAGCGGAGCGCCTCTTTAAAAATTCAAGAAAAGAGCAAGTGAGAGTTCAGGTTTAATCACAGCGGAGAACAGAAGTGTTAAAGGAATGCACTATAAAAAAATCAAGCTTTCATAAAAGGCTTTTTGCAGCGATGCTTTAGAAGAACCATGTTTGGTTCCCCAATGACCAATTCTTTCAGTTTTTTTCAACTGCTTACACACATTTTCAAAACTTTGCCTCTTTTTTTTAAAAAGAACTTTACGCACACATCCAAGAATTGCGCACACAAATTGTAAAATGCCTCAAAATGAAGCATTGCATTCAAAATCTCAAAAGCAAACATTTGTCTTGCATTGCAAACACCTTTGCCATAATATTACATTTTTGGATATATCATATACACACAGTTATTAAAAACCTAAAGCACTTCTTTAATGAGCTCCTGTGTATATTTCTGTACAAGATTGATAGTAATTGGCAGAGGGATGTTGGAAAATTAACGGTAAACACGAAAGCAAGATTGAAAGCAAATCTGTTGGAGATTTACAGAAGCTTGAATCTTTGACAGATTTCTGCTTATTTTTATTCTGAATGAAGTGTGAATGTACAACTTGCTGTGTTTGTCTGTAAATAATAATTTCACCTATTAATATGTGCACTTCTGTCATTTTTGGAGTCTTTCTTCATCTGCAGTATGTCCATATTTCTGAAATGCATTGCATAATGCATTGCAAATAATATCACAAAAGAGAGATTTCACCATTAATTAATTTGCATAGAATGTGTAATGTATGTAATATGATCATCTGCTTTAATATGCGTGGATTTGATCTGGAAGGTGTTGATTTAGAGCAAATAATGTTTCAGTGAATGTTTAGTGAAAGCCTTTCAAATAACTCCACAGAAGAGTGATTTAACTGTTTATTAATTTGCATAGAATATGTGATGTGTATTACATGATTGTTTACTTTAATTTAGTCTCATTATAATCTATAAAGTTTATGAAACAGACTTTCTACTTGCTTCATCCCAGATTATGAAAATGTGTTCTAAGAATGTTTTTCTAGCTTTCCTGTTAAGTGATGAAAACATTATTTCTGAATGTTCTCTAAAATGTCGTTTTTTAAATATTTGAACTTTTTTTTTTTTTGGTTACTTTTGAATGTTCTCTAAACATTCTGAAACAAATAGTAACATTTTAAAAAACATTAGATGAACGTCCAACTAAAATGTTTCAGAAATAAAATGTTCCATGAATGATGTGTTTGTGCTGATGTTTTGAGAACATTATTAATGACCAGATAACTGAAGGTGAAAAAGGTTTGTTTATTACAAATATTGCCAGAACATTGAGAGATGGTTGCAGGAATATTGTTGAGCTTCTGTAGAAATAATCAAGTGTTTTAAACAGATGCACAACACCACAGTCACTGAATTATTAGATGAGTGGATCAGTTGTTTGGCGTTTCTCAGCTGATTGATTTTCATGTGTTGCATGTCTCTCTCAGGATCTACAGAGTGAACACACATCATGTTGATCTGCCTGGAGGTCAAACCTTTAACATTAGCAAAATGCATGATGATGTGTGTGTGATGCTCGCGTATCGGCCTTCATTTAAGTGTCTGTCCTCATGCGTTCATCCTAAGACTGTGTGTGAGATACGAGGCGTGAGTGTTGAAGCTGTCAGTCACGCGCTCACGCTTGTTTAGGGACGTCGTTTCAATGTGCTGCAGCGTTTGCTCATTGATTTACTGTTAGCTGTGATTATGGTGACATTTAATGATTTAACACGCATTGATTTTACTCCTTATCAGCTGTAAGACACGAATTCAATGGCAGGACTGAAGGGATTTAATGAAAACGTATTACAACTATATTGTCATGGTTTATTGTCTGTGTAATTCATGATTCATGTGTAATATTTTTGAATTAATGCTTGTTCTGTTTGCTAAGTAAAGGATTGCTATTGCTTCCAGTTAGTGCTGGTGATCCATACAAACCTCTAAGCTTTGTCTCTGGTTTCTAAGAATCTTGTCTTTAACTATATATATATATATATATATATATATATACTATATAACATAACACTCTGAATTCTGAGATAAAAGACAAAATTGTTAGAAGAAAAGTCTGAATTGTGAGATATAAACTTGCAATTGTAAGAAAATATAAAACGTCATAGTTTTTTTTTTTTTTTTTTAGAAACAACCTGCTTGCTTAGGGACGTCGTTTCAATGTGCTGCAGCGATAATTCAGCATTTGCTCATTTATTTACTGTTAGCTGCGATTATAGTGACATTTAATGATTTAACACGCATTGATTTTACTCCTTATCAGCTGTAATCAGAGACACAAATTCAATGAAGGGACTGAAGAGATTTAATGAAAACGTATTACAAAAATATTGTCATGGTTTATTGTCCGTGTAATTCATGATTCATGTGTAATATTTTTTAATTACTGCTTTTTCTGTTCGCTAAGTAAAGGATTGATGTTGCTTACACAAACAAACCTCTATCCTTTGTTTCTGGTTTCTAAGAATCTGTTTTTTGGGTTTTCATTCTGTCATTTTAGTGTGCAATTATGCACAAACACAGTGAATATTTAATGGGAAAAAAAGAGAATTTCTTTCTCAGCATTTTTGCTTTATTTTCCAGATTCTCAAATTAAGGTATATTTTTTTGAGACACAAAATTACTAAAGATATTTAGACTTGTTTTCTGATTTTTTTTTTTTTTAATTTTAATAAAGAGTTTAAATATCGCAATTCAGACATGAATATGAGTTTATATCTTACAATTCTGACTTTTTGGTCTCCAAATTGTGAAATATAAACTCAAAAAAATATAAAAATTGTGTGATATGATCTTGCAATTGCAAGAAAAAAGTCAGCGTTGAGATATAAAAAGTTGTAATTTTTTATCCTGTGTTAGAAACAAAAAGCCATGATTATGAGATGCAAACTCAAATTATTTGTGTTTAGCATTTCTTTTAATTAAAAAAAAAGAAAAATAAGAATCATTATCAGCAGTTTTGTGCACTAGTTTGCATAAATACAGCAGCAAATGCAACAGTAAGAAAACATCTGTAGAACTTTCTATTCCTTTGCATTTTGAGAGATGAGACTTTTGTTTTTGTAAATGCAATTATTGTTAGTAAGAGCGACAGGAAGCATTTTGAATCTCATTCATATGTGCAGTGTGTGAGGCTGCTGTTCAGTTCAACTTCACTATAAAGTATTTGCTAATAAATTCATGCAACTCTCTAAAGGAGGAACACACAGCGAAGACCATGGATAATTTACAAAGACAATTGGAAGAATGAAATGTTGTGCATGCAGAGCTTGATCAAAGTAGAGTTTTGCATGAATCATTTATGCATTTGGCAGGTGCTTTTATCCAAAGTGAATTGATATAGGCCTTGCTTTTTTATTCTGTCAGTGTCTTTGCTGAGAGAGCTGAACCCGTCACTTTGCAATTGCAAATTTCACACTTCATGATGCATCACATCATTTAGTGAAGAACTATATTTGTTGTCAGTAAACGTAATATTTACACCCCAGCAGCTCATTTTAAAAGCTGTGCATTCATTCATTTTAAATGTAAATGTACAATAATTTCCATACTCTTACTGTTACTGCAAAATGAATTGTAGTATGTATTGTATACAGTGTACAGTATGCACATTAGCTCCATGGGATACTGTATCCCATAATGCAATGCATTTAACTTTACCATCTTGTTACAGTATGATGAATAAACAGGAAGTTATTTTCACACAGAGATTGGTAGGTCTGTTAGTAAAATCTGTAGATTTTAGCAATATTTGTCGCACAATATTAACACATTTCACAGCTTTTCCCCCAAAGTTTGCATGCCTGTGACTCAAGAAGTATTAAAGATATCTTAATATCCTTTTAGAACATGGTTTTTAACAAATATTTCTTTTGGTATCTATATTTTTAAGACCCCAAAATGTTCATCCCCAGAGATATGGGCATCTCAATGCGGCTCCATATGCAAATAGTTGAGTTTTTGGCAATAAATAGTTAAAAACGAAATGTGGGTCACTTTGTGTTCAGCTGATACTTATTGCACTTAAAGAGGAATGTCTGAAGAACAAATAATGTTGAAACTAGAAATCTATATTGTTTCGCTTTATCAACTTTAACTAACTGCATAGAACGCACCACTGAGCTATGCCTAAACACTCTTTTTTCCAAAGTTTGCGTGCATGTAACTCAAGACATATTAAAGATATTTTAATATCCTTTTAGAATCTGGTTCTTAACAAAGTTTTCGTTTGGTATTTTCATTCTCAAGGCCCGATATGGTTCAGTCCCACAGATACGTGGAGGTCAATGCGGCTCCATGTGCAAATTGTTGAATTTTTTCCCCTGATTTTCAATGGTCGAAAACCAAATGTGAGTCACTTTGCATAATCTGATACTTAATGTCTAAAGAGGAATGTCTAAGGAATAAATAATGTTGAAACTAGAAATCAATCTTGTTTCCCTTTATCCAAATGATTGCGAAACATACCTGTCTGAGTGCCAAAAATACTATTTTTCCCAAGTTTGCATGCCTGTAACTCAAGAAGTATTAAAGATATCTCATTATGATTTTAGATTCTGGTTCTTAACAAACTTTTAATTTGGTATTTTAATTTTTAAGGCCACATATGGTTCAGTCGCACAGATACATGGATCACAATGCGGCTCCATGTGCAAATTGTTAAATTCTTTCCCTGATTTTCAATGGTCGAAAACCAATAGTGACCCTGGAGCACAAAACCAGTCTTAAGTCGCTGGGGTATATTTGTAGCAATAGCCAACAATACATTGTATGGGTCAAAATTATAAATTTTTCTTTTATGCCAAAAATCATAAGGATATTCAGTAAAGATCATGTTCCATGAATATATTTTCTACATTTCCTACCATAAATATATCAAAACTTAATTTTTGATTAGTAATATGCATTGCTAAGGACTTTCAAAAAATTGACCCTTATGACTGGTTTGGTGCTCCAGGGTCACAAATGTGGGTCAGTTTGCGTACAGCTGATACTTATGTTTCATTGCGTAAATGATTATTGTTTTAATCTTATTACTAGGCTATTTAGTATGTAGTGTACTGAACACAGTCTGTGCACAAGAAAATATATAAATGCTGATGTGTTTGTCACTTTTAACAGGATCAGATTTGACTGTACGTGTGTTTTATGAATGAGTGTGTACTCTGGTGTGTATTGTGTTGTGTGGTTTGGGACGCTGGAGGGCCGTTTGCTCCATGATGGATGGCAGATTCATTCTGAGCTCCAGCCTCTTTCTTCTGTCAGCGTGCGTTACACAAATTAGCCCAGTGCATGTTTCTACCGCGAGTCACAGTCGTCCTGTTTAATCCAGCTAATAGCTCTCATTTGAGTAGTGTTTACACGTCAGGACGGGCCGCTTGCGTTTGCCCCGAGAGAATCAGAAAGCACTGAGTGTGCATTCACAGAGCTGCAGGAATACATCAGGAGCAGCCGTGATGAATGAGGATTTAACGCTTGATTCTAATAAGAGTGCATCAGTCTCCAGCGGTCTGGAGTCCATCGGGCCACAGACTCAGACACTGATTCCTGTTAGTTTGAGGATCTGTGAACTCAAATGTGACGGGCGCGGAATTAACTAGTCAAATGTATTCATCTGTAGCTGAGACACATATGCATGCATGCATAATTTACATAATCACATGATGTATGGTTTTCACGTAGGCAATGCATGAACAGAAACATATTTCCCATAAAATAGCAGGTGCTTAGATGCTCTTGATCACAGGTTGCTACTGGGGTTTGTAAGTTAAGAAGCTAATAATTAATAAAATGATTAATAAAATATGTGAATAATTTAATATAATAATATAAATATATGAATAAATGCCTAATTAAAATATGCAATTTAATATAATTAAAATAGATTGTAATATAATATAAATAAATACCATGTTAAAATGTATATAATAGTTTATTTTTATCAATTTTTTAAACATTTATATTGTATATTTTATGTAAGAATAAATGTTAAATTAAAATAAATAATAAAATATTTAAATATTATGATATGAATGACTGATGCATTTATATACTGCTTTATTGTGTATTGCTGTA
>NW_015544138.1:167399-171283 GCF_001515605.1 Sinocyclocheilus anshuiensis | reverse complement strand
AATATTATTTTTAAAATAATTATATATAATATAAAATCGATTAGAATATAATAAATGTCAAATTAAAATACATAAATAATGTAATATAAAATACATTTAATTAAATTAAAAAATATATGTAATTTAATATAATTGGTATAAATGTCCAATTAAAATACAAATAATAAAATATGTAAATTATTATTCACATTCTCCTCTTCTCTAGCTTGTTTCCTATATAGTTGTCAAATAAACCTGCATTGTATATTACACACACGTGTGTGTGTGTGTGTGTGTATGTGTGTGTTTGTGTGTGTGTGTGTGTGTGTGTGTGGGAAAATGACTGAGCTTGCATAGCAAACAACTAAAGTCTCATCAGATGACATTTGAGAACATTATGTCTCAGAGGCTTCAGCTACATTGACTTTCACAGTCTTCTCAATCCTGACATGCCTGTTTTTCCACAGGGGTTCCCACAAATGCTGGTTATGTTACCTGTTAGAGAGGATGTAACATCTCTTGTGATGGCTTTTGTGCTCTCAGGAAGTGTCAACACAGCTGAGATTGGTTTTGTTCAAATTGCATAGTATCATAATACTTGTTTCTTCATCGTATAATGTGTGTGTATTGTGCACATTTTCTATATGATACCAGGATCACGTATTACAGAAATATGCAGTATACAATGACTGTATACCAAATACTGTAGCTTGACTTGACTTGCCATATATATATATATATATATATATCACTTGATATACCTGATATACACTGAATGTATATAAAATATAAATCATCTGCTATAATTCTATGTTTGTAGTAAGTTTTGAGATTTGTATGTGTTCTATCCAATTAAAAATTAAAAATGTATTTATTTACTTCTTTCCTCCCTCCCTCCATCAATGTGATGAATAAACCAGGAGTAATATAAGTCACGATTTTTGGCAAGAGTTAAGAAATGTTTACTTTACAATTAAATCAAATTTGCTAAATAAATGTCATTCCCAAGATGCTAAGTGAATGCTACATGCTGAGGTCATGTGACAACAGTTTAGCAAACTACTGTTTATCATTTATCATTACATATTCGATACATTAAATGCTTGTTATACGGTTTAATTTACTGTACTATTTTTCATACTAAAAATAGTAGGCAGTATATAGTGTATACTGTGCAGTATAGTATTCCATTCTGTGTGTGTGTGTTTGAGTGTGTGTGTGTGTGTGTGTGTGTGTGTGTGTGTGTGTTGTTGGCCCTTTGACAAACTGCATTTGTTCCTCTATAATTTGCTTTGGATGAAAAGCATCTGCTAAATGCATACATGCTAATGTACAGTTCAAAATAAAAACAATGCAAATAAAGCATTTAGTAAAACTATGAATGATTGTATTTGTTTACCTGCATGTCATGTGATCAGAAAGCCCAGATGTGTCCAGCAGGTCGCAGGGGTCATGATTCGGCCGGGCTGCTTGATTTCATTTATCATGTTGCTCACTGTTTTCCTTCCAGGCCTTAACTAGTTCTATTTGTCAGTCGGGTTAATAGGATTGGTAGTTGACATGGCTATTAACCAGCCTGGCCTTGATCTGATGGGACTATTAACAAACTCCGGTGAGCATGACTGATGCAGTGCTGCTGGATTTGCCAAATCTCTCAGAAAACAGGTTAGTTGTGTGAGTCTAGATCGTGTGAGTCATCTCAGACAGTCTGAGTCACTCTCACAAGAGCTTTAGAGCGACAGAAGAAAGACCTTCAGCTCAGCTTGAGGCTCAACACATAGAAAACCAGCCCATATTGATCATGTTATGTATTCATTAATCACACATAGAATATTCCCAGCAAATGCATACATATTAAATATTTAAAGAACAAATATGTCTTTCACATACTTATTTAAAAAAAGCCTGTTTTTTTAAGAAACATTATGATTGCATTGTAGCCTTACTTTTATAAGAAAATATTCTTATTACCGTAAAGCATAAAATTACTGTAATAAATAGAATCACCATTGTGAATAATAAGCTAAATAAATAAATAGAATGCTTTATGGTAATCAGAATTTGGAGGTAAATTCTGTGAAAGAAATTACAAATATTTTTCTATAAATGTCTTTAACATATTTATTAAGAAAATAAAACCTATGTTTTAGGCTAATTATGATTTTGCCTTTTAGCCTTGTTTTTGTAAAGAAATATTCTTATTACCATAAAAAAATATTGCATTAAAGTAATTTGTTACAGCAAGAGAATAATTATATTAATAATGTGGATACTTATTTAAATGCATAATTTAATGAATGAATGAATAAATAAATTATGGTAATGCAAAATTTAGGATAAATTTAGCAAAATAAATAAGTTAAGTTAAAATAAAAACAAAAAAACAAAAAAAAAACTTTAAAATATTTATTAGGAATATAAAGCACATTTTTAGACCACTATGTATATAAATAAATATAGATAATACATATTTACGTATAAATGTCTTTAACAATAATTTTTTTTTTTTTATGTTTTAGCATATACATTTATAAGTAAAACTATTCTTATTACCATAAAAGTTATACAATTATTGTATTAAAGTTGATTTGTTACAGTAATAAAGAGAATCACCTTTGTGAATAATTGCCAAAAAATCAAATGCATGGAAATGAGAATGCGCTTTATTGTCATTAATACAAATGCTTCATTTTCTTCTCATAATTAGATGAAGAATCATGCTACTTATGTTAAGAATTATATGCGTATATGCGTTGTTCAACATTAATTTTTTTGAATTACTTTAGTAGGAATGAAAATGCAAATGCTTTTGTGAGAATCACTCGGTATGGTGTACAAAATAGAATTGAATGAAAACATGTGCAGTTATATGATTTATAAATGAATGCAAGATGAATTAAATGCATTAAAAATAACATTGGATTCTAGCCTTGTATCAGATGTTTTAAAGAGGCGCATGATTTTATATCAGTGTATGAATGTTACAGCGATACAGGTCTTTGTTCAGCGTCTGTGCTGTTAAACTGAACTGAATCTCCTCATGGATTCATATCTGACTCTTCAGAAGGGCGTTTGATGAAGTACCTGCAGTTAAGAGCTTCTCAACCTTCATGAAGGTCCTCAGACATTATGTGGAGTGGAGCCGAGCGGCCGGCGCTGACCTCTGTAAGTGCTGTGGAAATGAACACTCATTAGAGCAGCTCACATCCACTCAAACACCACAGTCATTACTGCGCAGAGTAATGGGAGCGTGTCAATTACATGAGAGGAACCCAAATCTCACGCAGTCCACAGCAGTGTTTAGTGCCACTGGCACAATTAAAGGGATAGTTCACCAAAACTGGAAATGTGCTGAAAATGTGTTCACCTTCAGGTCTATCTGAGATTAGGATGAGTTTGTTTCTTCATCAGATTTGGAGAAATGTAGCATTGCATCACTTGCTCACCAATGGAAGTGAATGGGTGCCGTCAGAACGAGAGTCCAAACAGCTGATAAAAACACCACAATAATCCACAGCACTCCAGTCCATCAGTTAACATCTGGAGAAGACAAAAGCTGAAACAAATCCAGCATTAAGACATTTTTAACTTCAAACCGTTGCTACTGGCAAAACTAGCAATTAAGTCCATAAAGTCCATAATCAATAATAACGCTTCTTCCAGTGAGAAAGTGCATCTCCTGTTGTCTCTCACATCAAAATCCAGCCACATATGTGTTTAGAGCTGTTTAAACGCTGCTTAATCTGTGCAGATTTCTCTCCTGATTCACACCAGAACACTTTTTCACTGGAGGAAGCGTTATTATGGATTATGAACTCTATGGTATTTGAGTTAAAAACGTCTTAATGCTGGATTAGTTTCAGCTTTTGTCTTCTCCAGATGTTAACTGATGGACTGGAGTGCTG
>NW_015544138.1:162318-166624 GCF_001515605.1 Sinocyclocheilus anshuiensis | reverse complement strand
ACTCCAGTCCATCAGTTAACATCTGGAGAAGACAAAAGCTGAAACAAATCCAGCATTAAGACATTTTTAACTTCAAACCGTTGCTACTGGCAAAACTAGCAATTAAGTCCATAAAGTCCATAATCAATAATAACGCTTCTTCCAGTGAGAAAGTGCATCTCCTGTTGTCTCTCACATCAAAATCCAGTCACATATGTGTTTAGAGCTGTTTAAACGCTGCTTAATCTGTGCAGATTTCTCTCCTGATTCACACCAGAACACTTTTTCACTGGAGGAAGCGTTATTACGGATTATGAACTCTATGGTATTTGAGTTAAAAACGTCTTAATGCTGGATGTGTTTCAGCTTTTGTCTTCTCCAGATGTTAACTGATGGACTGGAGTGCTGTGGATTACTTGTGGATTATTGTGATGATTTTATCAGCTGTTTGGACTCTCATTCTGACGGCACCCATTCACTTCCATTGGTGATCAAGTGATGCAATGCTACATTTCTCCAAATCTGATGAAGAAACAAACTCATCCTAATCTATGGATGGCCTGAAGGTCAGCACATTCAATTTTTGGCTGAACTAATCCTTAAACATTATTATATTGAAATGAGCTTTTGCTTAAAACAAGAACAAACATCTGTCAATGGGATCAGAAGGTGAAACAAGTTTATTATTCTGACCCCATTGGCAGATATTTGTTTTTGTTTTAAATGTAAACTCACTTCATTTTGATACTTTTTTTTTTTAGAAAATAAGCTTAATATATTATGTCATTTTGCTTGTCCAGTAAATCTATGCTGATTTAAGAATGTTTAGATATTTGTGCAGGAAAACACGACAGAAATTCTGAGGAAGAAATACATTTTTTTGCATAAAATATCTGATTAGTTAAAATGCATGAAGTTGAAGAAGTGTTTTGATGTTGCTGTATAAACCCTTAAATACTGTATGGTATATATATATATATATATATATATTGATATATTGATATGGTAATAACAAGCTCAAATGTAAGATGTACAGCAGATGTGTGGCGTCAGCAGGACTGTGTCACTGATGAACTCAAGTGCGTGGCATGTGATGGATGAAGCGCCTGTGGACTGATCGATGTTAACGTCTCCACACGGACTCATTTAACTTTGCTTTTAGTCATTGGCTCGGTCAATCATCTTCGTGGAAGATACTCTGACATTTAGAGGCTGTTTCTATTGTCCGGTGTTGCGGCTTGAATTAACTGACCCCAAACAATCCATCGACGCGCAATAAACTCCTGGAAAGGTTCCTGCGTGAGATTGATGTGAATCCAATAGTGATGCATTGCTCTCTGGCACCACTTCAGATGTTAAATGAGCTAAGTTTGCAATTAAGAGCAGATTAGCTGCAGGCCATGAGACACGCACACTGAGGGCCGAGGTCTCTCGCTCGCTCTCTCTCTCTCTCTCGTCTCATTCATCCGCTGCAGGCGTCGAGGATCTTCAGAGTGAAATTCCGTGGTGCGATGCGAGGAAAGGCCTCTGCTCTTCTTTAATGTTGCATGTGCCATTTGAGGCGTTTATGTCTCTTTCTCGTGTCACCTTGAGGGTCGGACCTCAATATCTACCCAACTCAAAGTTACAGTATGAACAAACGTTCCACCAGTAACATTAATAGAGCGTTTGTTCAGTTATCTGGTTTTTAATAAAGTTATCAAAATGTTAGCACAAAAAACATTTATGTATTATTCATAGAACGTTTATCTTAGTTGGATGTTTGTGTGTGTGTGTGTGTGCGTGTGTGTGTGTGTGTGTGTGAGAGTGAGTGTGTGTGTGTGTGTGTGTGTGTGAGTGTGTGTGTGTGAGAGTGAGTGTGTGTGTGTGTGTGTGTGTGTGAGTGTGTGTGTGTGAGAGTGAGTGTGTGTGTGTGTGTGTGTGTGTGAGTGTGTGTGTGTGAGAGTGAGTGTGTGTGTGTGTGTGTGTGTGTGAGTGTGTGTGTGTGAGAGTGAGTGTGTGTGTGTGTGTGTGTGTGTGAGTGTGTGTGTGTGAGAGTGAGTGTGTGTGTGTGTGTGTGTGTGTGAGTGTGTGTGTGTGAGAGTGAGTGTGTGTGTGTGTGTGTGTGTGTGAGTGTGTGTGTGTGAGAGTGAGTGTGTGTGTGTGTGTGTGTGTGTGAGTGTGTGTGTGTGAGAGTGAGTGTGTGTGTGTGTGTGTGTGTGTGAGTGTGTGTGTGTGAGAGTGAGTGTGTGTGTGTGTGTGTGTGTGTGAGTGTGTGTGTGTGAGAGTGAGTGTGTGTGTGTGTGTGTGTGTGTGAGTGTGTGTGTGTGAGAGTGAGTGTGTGTGTGTGTGTGTGTGTGTGAGTGTGTGTGTGTGAGAGTGAGTGTGTGTGTGTGTGTGTGTGTGTGAGTGTGTGTGTGTGAGAGTGAGTGTGTGTGTGTGTGTGTGTGTGTGAGTGTGTGTGTGTGAGAGTGAGTGTGTGTGTGTGTGTGTGTGTGTGAGTGTGTGTGTGTGAGAGTGAGTGTGTGTGTGTGTGTGTGTGTGTGAGTGTGTGTGTGTGAGAGTGAGTGTGTGTGTGTGTGTGTGTGTGTGAGTGTGTGTGTGTGAGAGTGAGTGTGTGTGTGTGTGTGTGTGTGTGAGTGTGTGTGTGTGAGAGTGAGTGTGTGTGCGCGTGTGTGTGTGTGTGTGTGTGTGTGTGTCTGTGTTTCACTCCACATGCTTCAATGACAGGGAGAACAGAGAAAACAAGAGGGAAATGTTTAGAATGAAACACTAGTGTGCTGCATACTGTACATAAACTGCAGACTATTGCTATAGAAATAATGTGAGAAAGCTTTCCTGTAGCTTAAATGATAGAGTATGGTGCTGGCAACACCAGGGTCACAGGTTCAATTCCAGCAGAATGCATGATCATATTTAATGAATGGTTTATGTCTTCAATGGGTGCGTCTGATGAGCCAAACATTTATCTTAGACAAATGCAAAAAGATTTCAGAAAACGCAAAAATTAAAATGAAACTTACTATGTAATTAGGACTACAAAACAAATGGACGTTTCAATTTTTAAAAAGGAGAAGAAAACACATTACAGCATCTTCTCATCTGTCAGCTGGTAGAAAATTATCATCAACAAAACTAAAAGAACAATTTAAAATGAGGGAAAATATTAAAATATATTATAAATATTTGTAAATTAAAAAAAATATCATAATGTACAAATAATTATAATTATACATATGTTAATATATACATATAAAATATAATAAAATCACAATGACAAAAACAGCAAACATTCTATAAAACTGTACGGTAACATTCAAATTAAAACTAAAGATAAAAAGTAATTATATATATTGCATGCTCATATGTAATACCTTGAATGCACTGTAAGTCACTTTGGATAAAAGCATTGGCTTAAATACATAAATGTAATGTAATATGCACTGATACTGTTTGGTTAATTTATCAAAACAATGCATTCACATACATTTATCAGATCTTCCTCTGTTTTTCTGTCTTGTTTTCCAGTTCAACTATCTAAACATTCTTAAAACAAGATATATTTATGGGACATGAAATAGACTAAAGATATAAAGTCTTATTTTATGTAAAATCTATCAACAAGATGATTTTTCTGACACAATTGGCAGATATTTTATTTATTAAAAAATAAATAGGTAAACATATCACCTAGTATTATTTAAAGCAGGATCTTTTCAGCATAAACTCACCTAATTTTGATACATTTTTCAGAAAACAAAGCTTTTTTGCATCTCAAGTAAATGTGTCTTGATTTAGGAATGTTTAGATATTTGCACTGAAAAACAAGACAAAAATACTGAGTAAGAACGTCATTTTTTTGTGTAGCTGATTCATCAATATGAACTACATGGAAACATCAAAACTGCATGACTTACATTCAGATGCACATTAAAGCTGAAGTGTGTGGAGTTACTGTATGTTGCTGCAATTGGTTCTAAGAAAAAACAAGAAGTTATAAAGTTATAATGAATTTTAGCAAGCAAACGTTGTGCTGTCTGACTGCAGGAAAACAATGTGAAATCACACAGTGACACAAACACACTCGTCAGACGGGCTCGAGTGCATGCCACTGATTCCCTGCCAGTTAACACAGAGACGAGGGAACAATGATTCCCGTGAGTCTGCAGCGTCACGCAGCTCTCCATCAGTCAAATTAAACTCTAATTAATCTCTGAGATCCACCACCATCACCAGAGACGACAGACATTATGTACTTTAGCTCACACTCATATCATGATCACACACACACACACACACACACACACACACACACATGCACACACTCACACACACACACACACACACG
>NW_015544138.1:159771-161373 GCF_001515605.1 Sinocyclocheilus anshuiensis | reverse complement strand
CAGTTTGTACAGTATAAAAACCATTACGCCTATGGAGAGTCCCCGTAAACCACAAATACAAGTAAGTGTGTGTGTGTGTGTGATGTAAAGCTGCTTATGAAAGCTGACACAATATTTATGTTTAATATGTATTTTAATGTGTTTTAAAATGTAAAAATTGTCAAAATATATAAGGAACATGCATTGTTGATATATTATGTGATATATTTATTCTTTATTATTATATCATATATTCAAATACTCCAAATGTAAGTTTTAAAAATATTCAAAAATAAACATATTTAAAATATTTTGTTTTATATAATTTTTTTATATTGTTCTTTTAAATGTTTTATATTTATATTAAAATATGTTTTGAAAATATATTTTTGCATATAACAATATATCGTAAATTCAGACATGCAAAAGGGTGTATATTTAAAAATACACAAAAAATGAATATTCTAAATATTTTTTAAAAATTCAAAAGTATTTTTGTTTTTATATTAAATTTGTAATATTGTTTTTTCATTTTTATGTTTATATTAAATATATGTTTTGAAAACATATTTTGCATATAATAAATATAACATTATATAACATTATAAATTCAAATATGCAAAATGTATGCCTATTTGAAAAATACATAAATGTAAAATCAGCTAAATAAAAATAAAATAGGAAGGAAATGAAAATAAGCAATGTTTCTTACTGAATGTTATTTATTACATTTTTGTTTGTTTGTCAAGTCGTCACCTTTAGTTATATAGCGCTTTTAACAATACAGATTGTGTCAAAGCAGCTTTACAGTATTAATTAGGAAAATAGTGTGTCATTAATGCAAAAGGACAAACACTCAATTTTCAGTTAAAGGCAGTTCATCATTGAATTCAGTGATGTCATCATCCAGCTCAGTTCAGTTTAAATAGTATCTGTGCAATCAAGTCGATGATATCGCTGGAAATGAAGTGTCCCCAACTAAGCAAGCCAGAGGAACCAAAACTCCATCAGGGACAGGTTTCACAGACAGGGCTTAGACTAAGCCAGGACTAGGCAATAGTTCATTTAGGACATTTAAGTCATTTTTATTAACGTGCCTTAGAAACAACATTACTGGTGTGCATTTTGAGACAAAACAGAGGCACTGATATACACACTGACTAAAATTTAAAAAGTGAAAAAGCATAATAGCACCCCTTTAACATGCCTTAGAAAAAACATAACTGGTGTGCGACAAAACAAAGGCACTGATATTTTTTAACATCAGTCACTGCAAGTTTCTTTCAGTTGAAACAGCTCAGACTTACACTTTAGTCTGGGACTAGGCTTAAAGCGTTAGTTCACCCAAAAATTAAAATTAGCTTGTGTTTTACTCACCCCCGAGGCATCCTAGGTGTATATGTATATGTAAAGCAATAAGTGACTATTAGACATAATATTGCTTGTTTTTGCTCAATTTTGCTAACGAATATAGTTCCAAACAAAGATCACACACTGTTTCGCGTCTCTGAGCAAAGGACGGTGTTTACTTATTGAATGAATCAGCTTTTTGAACGAATCGGTTGAATAAATGATTCAGTGATTCACTCATTAACACAGTCAAATGCTTTGTTTCTGAATGAA
>NW_015544138.1:145098-158978 GCF_001515605.1 Sinocyclocheilus anshuiensis | reverse complement strand
ATTAATAATCATTTTATACAAGTTCAGTAAAGCAATAAGTGACTTACATTTTAGACATATTGCTTGTTTTTGCTCAATTTTGCTAACGAAAATAGTTCCAAACAAAGACCACAGCACTGTTCTGCATCTCTGAGCAATGGATGGTGTTTACTTATTGAATGAATCAGCTTTTTGAACGAATCGATTGATAAAAATGATTCAGTGATTCACTCATTAACACAGTCAAATGCTTTGTTTCTGAATGAATCAGTCATTTGAATGAATCGGTTGACTCTCAATGACTCACTCATTAACAGTCACTTGCTGCCACCTACTGGCAGTTTTAATTTCACATTTCTACTGTTTTTGTTACGTTTTAAAATAATTTCAATTAACAGTATTCAACGTTTGCAGCCTAATTTTCATTTTTGGGTGAACTAACCCTTTAAGCCTTGTCTGTGAAACCGGGGGTAAGTCTGTATATATGAAACTCTGCTGTAGAAACTCGTTGTATATGGAGAAGGTTCTTCTCTGGTTTGACTCACGTACGGTTGTTTTATCCAGTAACTCATAAAGTCTCATTTTCAGGGATAAATAACAGGCTCATAGATTCTTCTGGAATCACGTTTATTCAGGCTATGCTGCCGTCTGAGCTGAGACTGAGAGAAATGATCAGATGATCAGATTTAGAAACCCGACACATACTTTAATTCCAGATCAGATCATTCAATACTGGGAGAATTTGATGAGAAATGTTTAAGTTTATATTGAGATTTCTGACTTTAGTATGTTGAGTCAAGTCAGATTTGAGTAAAAAAAAAAAAAGGTTAAATATTTTATTCCTAAAATTCAGTTGGTTCAGATGTTTTTCTCATTTTAATTTACAATAATAATATTATGTATAAATAATATTATGTAAGATAATATATTATAATGTAATCATTATCATTATAGTCATTTTTATTATAAATAGAACTGAATTGTTCAATGTTCAAATGTACAAAATGTTCATTAAATATGTAATAACAATTTTAAAATTTTATAAATATATTACATAAATATAAATATATTATTATAAAATATTTAGTAGGTTCTGTTGATGTTTTTCTTTCTGTTTGTTTTATTTCTCCACTTTATTTTGTGTTTTTATTTATTATTAATTTTTTTATTGATAATTTTTTATTAATTCAGTACTTCAGTCATTCATTGACTACGTGTTTTTGTCTCCCTTTTAAACTTATTTTGCAGTCCTACTTGCGTACAGTTATATGGTAAGTTTCTTTTTAATATTTGCATTTTGCGAAAAGTTCATGCATTTGTCAGACTAATTTCTGGCTCATCAGATGCATCCTTCAGGACAAAAAACATTAATTACATATTTAATAAAAAATGTAAATATTGTAAACATAATATAGAGTAAAATAAATATTCAGTAGCTTCTGTTGATACTTTTCAAGCTTCTTTGTTTTATTCTCCAACCCCCTTATTTTTTTCTCTGATTTTTTCAGAATTTTTTTTTTTGTGCCTGTCTTTTGTTTTTGATTATGAGCTTACACAAGCTGACTGATCATCTCCCTTTTAAAGGTTAATACATTATGTCTATTTATTTGACCTTCCTATCCATGCATGATGATATATTTGTGTTTAGGATGTTCTTGACCCATCAGACTCACTTCTCCGGCCGAGAGCGACTGTGGTAACAGATGTTGAAGATCTGACCGTCATCATTAGTGTGTCTCTCCTGACGTTAGTTTGGTGTTTCTCCTCTGCTTTCAGAGGGCAAACCACAGCGACGGACAGAAGCAGTGAACCCTGGGATTGAGTTTTTCGCTGTTTAGGAGACAGCGATTGAGAAATGAGGCGGTCAACCCCTGCCCCTTGAGGAGAGCAGGGGTGTTTAGATGCGACCAATCGAGAAACCACAACAAAGCAATGATGTTCAAGTCGTTCAGAGCCCAGTCTGAACAACACATGAGGCGAGCAAATGCTGAATGAAGGGATCTCAGCTCAATAGATAGTTTATGGGACTAGATTCTTACATTTTACAGAATAGAAAAATAGATTAAGTAAACATAAATAGCGTCTAACCACAGCAATGGAATGTTTACAATTCCAGAAAGAAAATATCATCACCGTAGCATAAAAACGTGTCTATTCTTGCTCTATTCTGGTAGTTTTGGGTGACAAACAGAACACGTTTATGCTGTAATCTTGTTTAGACGTCGACATCCTGAAGCTGGTATAAACGCAAGTCAAATTGCATTCGTTTATCGCATGCACATGAAAGCAGGTCACTCGTTTTAAAGCAATAGTTCAGCCAGGAATGAAAATGTGCTCACCTTCAGGTCATCACTTGCTCACCAATGGAAGTGAATGGGTGCCGTCAGAATGAGAGTCCAAACAGCTGATAAAAACATCACAATAATCCACAAGCAATCCAGAGCTCTTCATCATCTGCAGCTTAGAGGAGACAGAGATGTACTTCAGCTTTAATGTCATGTCATGTTGTATTGTGAACACTTCATAACTGGTCTGATCTTTCTTGTTTTCAGCACAAATCAAACACAATTTTGCAAGGTTTGTGCCTAAAACAAGAAGGAAATGGCATTGTGGGAAAAAAATATAAAATTGATTTTGCAATGACTTTCAACTATCTTGTTTTAAGCATCTTTTTAAATGGAAATTAAGATAAAAATATTGTTGCAAGGTTTATGCTTGAAACAAGAAAGAAACAGGTTGACAATGGCAAAATAAAAAATAAAAATACATAAAAAATTAATAAATAAAACAAGTAATACAATTGTTTAAACATCTTTAATTTTTTTGCTGGAAAACCAGATTTAAATAAAACTATTTTGCAAGGTTATTAATAAGAACATTTATAAGAAATTAATGTTGCAATGAATTTAAAATAAATGCATTTTGTTTTTTTGCAAATGTAGTTTTTTTTTTCTTGAAAACAAGATTAAAAATTTTTGTAAGGACAGTGGCATAAGAAAAAATAATTTTACAATCGATTTTAAATAAATGAACCTTGTGTGTCTTTAGTTTTTAACTGAAAAACCAGATTTATGCTTGAAACTAGACAGAAACCATTTGCCAATAGCATATATACAACTAAGTTTGCTGTAAATTCATAAATGCATCTGATTTGAAGCATATTTAGTCTTTTTTAACTGTAAAATAAGATTTGCTTGAAACAAGTTGACGATGGCATCAGGAAAAAATATATAAATTAATTTTGCAAAATAAATAAATGCATCTTTTTAAAATATTTTTTTTATTTTAACTGGAAAACCATTTTAAAAAATAATTGATGATGGCATAAGAAAAAAAAATATATATATAAATTAATTTTGCAATAAATTTTAAATAATTGCATGTTGTTTGAAGCATTTTTAAACTGGAAAACATAGTTAAAATGCCTTTTGTGCAGTTTATGAACACCCCATACTATACCTGTGGTAAATCCCTGTAATGTATTGCTTTAGTGAAACGCTAAATCAAGAGCACGAGATACAATAATAATGTCTATTCTTTAAATATGAACACTTGGCTTGTCTCATCTGAATTGAACACTGGATATTATTTGAGTTTTAGGATGACCCTGCATGAACTCAGAGCTGAATTCTGGCTAGATAAGCCTGTGCTGAGTTGTGTGTATGTGATATATCTGTGACAGAAGTGTTTCTCAGAGTGATTCTGGGCTGTAAACAGACCGTGTGTGATTTCCCATCAGCCCCGTGTCCGGCTGCAGAGGTGACCTCCGTATCGCCACCGAGCGTTATATCTGGATGTTGACACATTTTATGAGCGATTAGCTGCGTTTTGCAGAGACTCCGCCGCTGCGAGCGTGACCTCTGACCCCGGCCGCTCCGCACTCACAATTAACTGACAAAACCAGCAGCACTAAATCTAGTGCAGGCCAGAAATGGCCGAGAAGAGGAACGGCTTTATGATCAATTTGTGTGTGTGTGTGTCTCTGTGTGTGTGTGTGTGTGTGAGTGAGTGTGTCTGTGTGTGTGAGTGAGTGTCTGTGTCTGTGTGTGTCTGTGTGAGCGTGTGTGTGTGTGTGTGTCTGTGTGAGCGTGTGTGTGTGTGTGTGTGTGTGTGTGTGTATGTCCTGCCGAGTTAAGCTCTGTTTGTCTCAGCTTTGACTCACAGCGTCTCAGATGATGAGGCCGGTGTTTGAGTTTACGAGCGATGGAAGAAATCAAACTCATTTCAGAGTCACTGAGTGTGAATGAAGACTGTTGTTCTCCAGTCATGCTGTGATGCTTCTGATCTCTCTTCTCTGAGTGTTTGCTAGTCAGTCATAACTAGTGTTAGTGCTGCTAGTGTTTGTTTGTGATTCCTCTCATCATGTGTGCTGCTGTGATCAGACTAACGATGGTAATCTCATCTCTTTGTTTCCAGATGGCTCTCATCCAGCAGAAAGAATCGGTCTGAAATCAGTTCATATCTCTTCTGTCTCCTCAGATCTCAATCCGCTTCTCAAATGATGCTCCTGTGAGTAAAACTCTTTACATGTTTCCACTTCAGTCTTATTATTTTAGTATTATTTATATAATATTGTAGTATTTATGAATATTTTGAATGTTTTTTTTAAGGGCTTTTGTCATCATTATTCATTTTTTAATGTTTCTGTTTAGCTTTATTATTTTTTTTTTTTTCAGTTTTAGTTTTAGAAATTTTAGTACTTATGTACTTCATCAAACTTATTTCACTTAGTTGCCAAGGCAACATTTCTGTTTTCATGTTATTTGTTTTAATTATATTAGATTAAAAAAAAAAAACTTAAAAATCATTTTCTGTGATTGAAATAAAGCTGAAATAAAATAAAATATAAATATTAGATAAGTTTCACATTAATTCTTAAGTTTTAGTCATTTTTATGAGTTTTCGTCATTATTCATATTATTTTTTAAATATTAATTCTAAATATAGTTTTTAATTTTATTTTAAGTCATTTTCATGGGTTTTTGTCATTATTATTTTTATTATTATTATTATTATTATTATACAAAATATTTTTGTTATAAAAGACTTTAAAAATCTTTTTCAAAAGAAGCTAAAATAATTAAGATATAAATAGTAGATAATTTTCATTTTCATTTTAGTTCAAGTTTAAGTCATTTTATGTGCTTTTGTCATTATTATTCTTTTTAAAAATATTTCTATTCAGCTTTAGGTTTTTCAGTTTTATTTTTAGTAATTTTAGTACTTCACCTCAAACTTATTTCAGTTAGTTGCCAAGGCAACATTTCTATTTTTTTTTTAAGTTTTTTTTTAAGGTTTTTCATCTATTTATATTTTATTTCAGTTTTATTTCAATTACTGAAAATTATTTTAGATTATTTTTTTTTATGAAACACCGCTGCACTTTCCAGTGATAAGTCAGCTCATTTAAATATTCACGACTGAGCCTTGAACTGTGATTGGCTGCTGCTGAGGCCGCTTGATGTCTATTGGCTGTCTCAGATCTTTGTTTAACCAGTGGTGAGGAAGTTCAGCGATCATCATTTTTTTGATATCTTGATATACATCAATTTTACACATATTATGGCCTGTTAAGCTGGAGATAAACTGGTTTAGTTAGTCTGATTAGCTGTAAAGTGCACAAACACCATCTAACATCTCAGACCTTTGTGTTAGAGCGGGGTCATAATACAGTATATTCATCATGATCAGCGGCTCACAGGATGAAAACATTTACAATCATGCATTTGGCAGATGCTTTTATCCAAAGCATTCAGGCTACACGTGTTATTAGTTCATGCATTGCTTGGGAATCGAACCGGTGACCTTGGTGTTGCACTCCAGCAATGCAGAAAGCATCAAATAAATTGGCAAAGTCAAGTCAGTGTTTCTAGAGTGACTTCATGGCTTTGTGCTGTAGAACGGTTTGGGTTATTTGTAGCGTTGAACCTCGTCTGCTGGACTGTGACTGTTTCTCGGAGAGTTCTTGGACTTTAACCTCGTCTGAGATGAATTATAGTTTCTCCTGCTCTCGTTAGCAAGGGCTGATGGGGGAATAAAGCAGCTCGACGCTGGAATCTGCTGAACGCTTCGAGCAGAAACCCTTTCACCAAGAACTCGTTCATCAGTATCACTGTGTCACCGAAGAAAAGAGACCAAATGAAGGAGGACGCAAACGAATCACCGGTATTCATGTAGACACACTTCACCAGCCAACGTACAGCAGCATCATGCATATTCATTAACCTTCAGACAGGACATCGAATTTCATTTTTTTGTAATCAACTTTTTATTCTGCTTTAAAATGTGCACAATTTTGTCGTATGTGCTGTAACATGCATGCATATTTAAATGTATAATACAAAAAACAGCACTTATCACAAACTACATACAATTGCGAAAGACTTGGCAAAAACAAATGGGAAAAATTATATAAAAATAAATAAATGTTTATATTTATTAAAATATATATATAAATATATTTACATATACAATAAATAAATATATAAGTAAAATAAAAAATACATAAGTAAATCTATTTAATAATAGTATAGTCGTATAGTATAATGTATGTGTGTGTATGTATGTATGTATTAAGTAATATTAGGCAACATTAAAAAATACAAATAAAAAAATATTTATTTTCATTAAATTATTACAATTATTTTAAGTAATATATACATAATATAAAACATAAATAATGATATTTTATGGCATGATCAACTGATTCAGAATCAGATTTCATAATAAATATATTTAAGTCTAAGCTATGACATTGTATATTTTTGATATTTTTGATAGATGCTCTGGTTGGCCAGTAATTAAAAAATGTAGTCGCCAAATTTGGTTGGTGAGTGAAAACGTTAATTTGTCCAGCCCTGCTCAGCATCCATCTTTTAGCAGCATCATTTGTAAATGCACTATTCATTTTGTTATGGTCTATTTCTTGAGTGGCTTGACTTCCTGTCCCTTTATTTCCTGTTTTTTCTTTCAGACAGATTTTCCAATAAAAGTCTTAAGTCTAATGTCTTGTAAGTGTCCTTTGACATCCGCATCATCAAACAGAGGCGTTTCCATAGCAACCAATCCCACAGAAGCTGTTTGTGAGGAAACACTCACAATATCTGAGGACGAAAGCATCCAGACGCGCGGTTGATTTTCATGTTTTCTGTGAAAGTGTGTAAATCAAAGTGAAGTTTCTTAAAGTGCTCTGCATGGCATTAAACACATGGAGGGTCAGAAAGACGTGTGTGACGCCGAAACCCCAGACGACACCAGATAAATGAGTTTTTGAGGCTAACGCGTTACGTAACACTGTATTATAGATGAGCAGCTCTTATAAAACATCACATCTGTCCTCCAGAGGAATCACAAACTACAGCTCAACGTCTCCATGCAGAATTGAACGGCTTTGAGGAAGATCTGAGTGAAACCGAGAGGCCTCTTTAATTTTTCATCAGTCAGAGTTGGACGTGAACACAATGACAGAGAACAACGGATTTCAGTTTTACGCTGGGGAAAAAAATGGTGTGGAAAGAATTTTCACTCAGAAATTACAAGTAAATTTCACAAAATAATTGCAAAATGGCAAGTGTGTTACTTGAATTGAATTAAACGTAAAAATTAGAAAAAGAAAAACGGAAATAATGTTGTTATTTACAGCTTTGAAAAATTATTTTTACGTTTTAAAAATTTCAGTTTTCTTTTAAATTTAAGTAATAAGTAAATTTAAGTAAAAGTAAAAATAAGTATATTTAAGTAAAAATTAACAAATGTAAGTAAAAAAACAAGGACATTTAATATAATTTAGTGGCATTTTTGACAGTGTGTGTCTGTGTGTGTGTGTGTGTGTGTGAGAGAGAGAGAGAGAGAGAGAGAGAGAGAGAGAGAATATCTATATATAGTTTTTATTAATGATTGTGTCAGTTCAGTTTTAGTTATTTTTGTACTTTAAACTAAATAAAAATTAGAAATGTTGCCTTGGCATGTAGATAAGTTTTTTTTTTTTTTTACATTAAGTTTTTTAATGTATTATTTTATTTCACAAACTACTGTTTTGTTTTTTTTGTTTTTACCCCAAATGGTTTTAGTTTTAGTTAACCCTAATAACCCTGCTTTGACTGTCTGAAAACCAGATTCCATCCTGATGGGAGCTGACCAAAAAAGTCAACATGAAAACAAAACAAACTCGTTTTACCTTTTTAACTAGTTCATCATCACTGTCAGCTCATCCGAAATTTTAGAACATTTTTGATGTATATTTTTTAACTACCGATTTCTTTTTTTTATCATTCTAGTCCTGCTCAGTTTTCTCAATAAATATCCTGTTTCTCTAAAATGCATTAGAATGCATTTCTAATGTTTAATGGCCCGTGAATGTTGTGTCAAGTTGACTGTGATCAGTATGGATGGATGAATGTCAAACATGTGTTTTGTAAAATGAAACTCAGAGTAAAAAGTCAATATCACCTCATACGAATGGACAAACCCTTTCTGATGAATGCATGTGATTTCGACTAGACATATTTGAGGAAATTCACTGTCTCTCGTAGATCTTAAAGTTTCTCAGTCGTGTCAAGAAGAAAGTCTGGCTGGATCATTTTCCCCCGCAGGCCATAGGCACGGCTCTAAGCACGTCGTTTGAGAAACAAATGTAGGTGTCAGGATTTTATGGAATGGCGTCCATGAACATATAGCATTTTATTAGTCAATCCTGTCGGCTGGGCTACAAAACAGCCTTGTAAAATAGTTTCACCCTGGAGGTCAGAAGAAACACACCTGCTGCTGAAACCAATCAGCAGAGACATTGAGCCCACGGTCACGCACTTTCACTTTCTGAGTTTCCATGTCTGAAAATAACAGCGTTTCTGAGAGCCGTTCCTCATCAGAAACAGACCGGATCATAGATTACTTTGGATAAAAGCATCCTCTAAATGCATGAATGTATATGTAAATATAAATACTGCACAGGAAGATCTGTTATGGTGGTATTTGTTGTACTGAAGATTTAAATGTCAAAAATTGTATTACTGCATTATTAATGTTATTTAAGGCAAGACACCCCAGGTGAATAGGGTAAAAAAATGAACTAAAATATATCACTATACTTCCCCAGTAGATTGATTACATAAAAAATTCCAACCATTTTTTCTATTCTGAAATGTCATGTTTAACTACACAAACGAAGCATTAAATATGCATTAATATGTGCATACATTTCAAGAAAATAAATCTGAACACTGGATAATGCCAAGTTTAAAATTTTCTTTCATTTTGTTGACATATTAGAATGAATGTTTTTTACAGAGGGGATTCTTGATTTCTGTTTTTATTGCTCCATAAATCAGAAAATACTGTCAACAGCCAGAAAAACATACATTTTCACCATGTTTTTAGGCATTAAATGTTGTATAAACCAGTGTGAATTATATATGAACAAATCCTTCAGTAAAAACCTTCAGAATATAGAGAGGAATAAAACTCTAAGTTCTGGTGTCTGTAAGTGCTGCTGAAGTGGAGAAACAAACTAATTTTGAGAAAACAGCCTTTAAAGATACGTAATGCAATTGAAATATATAGACGCAAATAGTTGACGCTCAATAATTAAACCAGTGTGAATGATATGAACAAACCCCTCAGTAAAAACCTTCAGAATATAGAGAGGAATAAAACTCTAAGTATTGGTGTTTGTAAGTGCTGCTGAAGTGGAGGAAAAACTTCTAAAGATATGGATTGGTACTGAATCTAAAGACGCAAATAGATAAAATGCAGTGAAATAAACACTTAAATGTATATATTGGATGTTTTCTTTCAACTAGTCTGAAATGGCATGTTATAAAAAGCCAGATAACCCAAAAGGCATGAGGATGGGAGTCATGAGCTACAGATCTTCATTCATAGCACACATCTTAGCTTAAACGTTTGACACACGACTCCTTTATGAGCCTATAAAAAGAGTGTGAATATGAACTGAACTCCTCATAGAGCTCCTTCACTTCAGCCTTTGACTTCATCTTCAAACCGACCAGCAGGATCTGAAGTCTCTTACCATCTGAATCATTGACCTGAACCATTTGAACATTAGAGTTCAGCATGTTTCTTCAGCTCGCAGTTGAACCGAGTCTCTCAAGAGTTTCTCTGACAGATGTCTGCAGCTTTCTGATGACTTTGAGTCTTTGTGAAGTTTCACCTCAGAGGTCAGTCAAATGACTTTCCTCTCATGCATGTTCACATTGGCACCGGTTTGATGAGGAAAAGCAGATTAACTCCATGTTCCTATGAATGTTTTAATCTTTTTTGTGTTTCTCTTCACAGAACTGAGGCTTTATGGCGACACTTCAACAGTCAGACGTTTTTCATGATTGCGCTTTAAATTCAGAGCTTCTCCAGAATACGAACCAGAGGGACATTTAAGTGTGAGTAGATTTGTGCAAAATACCAGTTGATGCCAAAAAAATAAAGTAAAATGTAGGCCTATTTATGTATTTGAATGACATATAAAATTCCCATCCATTTAGATTAGTAGTTTTAACACAAACAAACTAATAAACATAATGTGATTCATATTTGTCAGTCATGCATTAATGAAACAGGTCAGATTTCTGCACTCCAAAAATCATGGCATAGTTTATTATTAACTGTTTGCATGATTTTATCTAAATAATCATATTTTAAAAAATGCATTTATTCAAGTTGCTTAGAATCAGCATAAATCTGTTCATTGTGAAAACAATCAAATTTAATCAGTTAAAAAATATATAAAAATGGGTTAAAATATGGCTAGCTGTGGAACAAGCAATAATCAGTTAGTTAAAATGTATGAGACTGAAACAAACAGGATTTATTGATCATAAATATATAAACCTGGTAATTGAGTATTTCAAACACATTGAGTTTATTAGCACTATTACAAAAATCTGACTTGTTTCGTTTATGAATGCCAAATATGCATTACATCACGTTTATTAGTGTATGTTAAAACTGCATTATCCAAATAGATTTGATGTGCAATTAAAATAAATCTTAAATTCAGGCCTAAATATCTTCAAAATGTAGTTTAAGCAGCGAACGATGTCTTTTAGCAGCATCTACTTTTTCAAAACCAGCGAAAAAAGACAACAGAATACAGATTTGAGGTAAAGATAAGTCAATCATTCTCATTTTGGGGTGATTTTTTTCATAATTGTTTTAAGA
Organism: Sinocyclocheilus anshuiensis; assembly: GCF_001515605.1. Classification (NCBI taxonomy): domain Eukaryota; kingdom Metazoa; phylum Chordata; class Actinopteri; order Cypriniformes; family Cyprinidae; genus Sinocyclocheilus; species Sinocyclocheilus anshuiensis. Next base: position 147,827 of record NW_015544138.1, on the reverse strand, counting down.
GAGACAGTAAAATATCTATATTTCTCATAAATATGAGGAATGAACTGAAGAACAGTTTAGCTGTTCCCAAAAACCACTCTAAAATCATCAAACCAGACCATCTTAGCCAATGTTTTAGCAGGATAAACATGTTTTCTGACTCTGAATGGCCTGATTATACACTTTTAAATACTGAAAAGTGTGTAAGTTCACGTGTAAATAAACAGCGAGTTCAGTGTGTTCTCTTCATTAGCATCTTCACATTCACATCTCATATTACACTTTGTTTTTTGTTTAGTAATGAATAATTCATGTTCTCGTACATGTGTCTCTGCGGGTGATGGAACATCTCACTTGAAATCGTTGCACTGCAAATATTTTGAAACGATGAACTTTTGAGGAACTTCAGTGTCGGGAGCGACGCGCAGCTCTGAGGGGTTTAGTTATTCATGTTCTCCTTCACCAGCCTCTGAATCTAAATCTCACAGTGTGTACAAGAAACTTTCCTAATATTGTACTAAACAGGGACAAAAGTCTTGAGTTCAACTGTAAAACAGCGACCAGACCAAGATCATGAGAATGCAATTCAGGCAGTTTTTCACTGCAGGTTTCCTTTACTGTGTAAACCCTAATTATGCTGATGTTGTTTTTGTCTAATTCAGGAGTTTTTCAATGTTTATTGAAACTTTAGACAAAATATTTTTTAAACACCTTTTGCACATTTTTTTATTTTTATTTTGAGAATCATATTTGATCATCAGGTTTTATGGCTCATCTAGTCTGATATAGTGAGAATATGGAGAAAAAAACTGTTGAATTGTATTCAAACTGAGCATAAATATGAATTTGCTGCAGATGCTGATATTCATATGGTGTAATTCTGATGCTTGTGATGTAAATCAATGAGATATTTATAACAGTACAGCAGATACTGACATAAAATGATCTAAATATCAGTCGTCACTCTATATCTGCAATAATATATTTTAGCAAGATGAGATTGAAATGATCCAAGCATATAATGCAGTGATTCTGACTCTGAATGGCCTGATTATACACTTTTAAATACTGAAAAGTGTGTAAGTTCACGTGTAAATAAACAGCGAGTTCAGTGTGTTCTCTTCATTAGCATCTTCACATTCACATCTCATATTACACTTTGTTTTTTGTTTAGTAATGAATAATTCATGTTCTCGTACATGTGTCTCTGCGGGTGATGGAACATCTCACTTGAAATCGTTGCACTGCAAATATTTTGAAACGATGAACTTTTGAGGAACTTCAGTGTCGGGAGCGACGCGCAGCTCTGAGGGGTTTAGTTATTCATGTTCTCCTTCACCAGCCTCTGAATCTAAATCTCACAGTGTGTACAAGAAACTTTCCTAATATTGTACTAAACAGGGACAAAAGTCTTGAGTTCAACTGTAAAACAGCGACCAGACCAAGATCATGAGAATGCAATTCAGGCAGTTTTTCACTGCAGGTTTCCTTTACTGTGTAAACCCTAATTATGCTGATGTTGTTTTTGTCTAATTCAGGAGTTTTTCAATGTTTATTGAAACTTTAGACAAAATATTTTTTAAACACCTTTTGCACATTTTTTTATTTTTATTTTGAGAATCATATTTGATCATCAGGTTTTATGGCTCATCTAGTCTGATATAGTGAGAATATGGAGAAAAAAACTGTTGAATTGTATTCAAACTGAGCATAAATATGAATTTGCTGCAGATGCTGATATTCATATGGTGTAATTCTGATGCTTGTGATGTAAATCAATGAGATATTTATAACAGTACAGCAGATACTGACATAAAATGATCTAAATATCAGTCGTCACTCTATATCTGCAATAATATATTTTAGCAAGATGAGATTGAAATGATCCAAGCATATAATGCAGTGATTGAGAGCTGAAGAAATACAGGCTCCTCAGAAGATGTGAGATGTTCTGGAGGCTTGTGAAGATCATTCCTCCGCTGAGGAACAGTGAAAGTAAAGCTTCTGGAAACAAACGCTCCTCAAAAGATCCTGAGGATCAGATTTGAGACTCTAAAACATGATTGATGGAGAATCAAGTAAAGCTGAGCTGCTTCAGTCCAGTAAGTGTTCATCTGGAGATATTACTGCAGTTATTCTGACGCTTACTTGATAAAAACCAGTCAAGATTTGACGGCAGAAACACACGATTAGAAGCTCGACGTTTGCACAATTACACTAAAAGAGCTTTGACTTGATAAAAAACTCTAAACTATCAATGCAACAGAAGGCATGGAGTATATTGAGTGTGAAACAGGTTTAACAGCATCATGTTGATCATTTAGAGCCTTAGAAATGTGCATATCAAGTATTATTGAAGATAGCTGTTCCAAACTGGCTGGTTTTATGAACATTACTGCTGGTCAACCAGATAAGGACCGACTTAAGCTGGACTGGTCAGAAGGGCTGTTATCAAACTAAAGCTGCTCATAACCTGATATCTGTGTCCTGCAGCTGTAAGTGAATGTGTGGGATGTGAAAGCGCTGACCGTCCGACCCAAACAGCCCATTAGGAAGCACAAACCCCTCGGGCGGAGCGTGGAGAGGCAGGTCTGTTTCCTCCAGACGTTAGCGCGCACACCGACAGCGGTTTAATTAAACCAGATACACTGGAAAACATTCCCTGTCTGTCTCAGTGGGGTTGTGGGTAATTTGTGTTGCTTGGTGAGACTCAGTCAGAGGTTGATTCATTGAGCACTGTTAGCTATTAG
>NW_015544138.1:138038-145023 GCF_001515605.1 Sinocyclocheilus anshuiensis | reverse complement strand
ATCCGCTGTGTGTGTGTGTGTGTGTGTGTGTGTGTGTGTGTGTGTGTGTGTGTGAGAGTGTGTTTCACCCGCTGGTCTGATTCCGTGTCTGACGTGATGCTGAACAGCGGGTGATAATGTGGGTCTGGTTGCTCAAGTCTTTTCTGAGTGATTGATTTACTTTCAAATTTCATCTCGGTTAAAACCTGCAGACACACGTCTGTGAGTTTGTTTTTACCTAACAGCTCTGTTTTTTGGGATTGACGGCTGGATCCACTAACAAACGTTCACTTTCAGTCCTCCCAGTTGCATTTAGAGTGCAGAAGTGATGGTGTATTTTAGTAGGCCAACACATAAGCTCCCATCACTCTGGTTCCCTCATTCAAAACACAATAGAATTTTTTCATTTTCATTTTTTCATTTTATTTTCTTTTTTTTTTTCATTTTTGATAGTATTATTGCAGAAAATAAGCCATTTGACCAACAAACGTTTATGATCTTTCCACATTTTGTTCATCATGATAATCTACACAGATGAACACAACATGTATAAATTTGAAGCCTAAATACAATTGCCAGAAGATCTATCTATCTATCTATCTATCTATCTATCTATCTATCTATCAACACTGGGTGAGTCAATGATTCACTGATCCATTCTTTTTCATTTTCATTTTTTCATTTTATTTTCTTTTTTTTTTTCATTTTTGATAGTATTATTGCAGAAAATAAGCCATTTGACCAACAAACGTTTATGATCTTTCCACATTTTGTTCATCATGATAATCTACACAGATGAACACAACATGTATAAATTTGAAGCCTAAATACAATTGCCAGAAGATCTATCTATCTATCTATCTATCTATCTATCTATCTATCTATCTATCAACACTGGGTGAGTCAATGATTCACTGATCCATTCATAAAAACAGTTTATTCGTTCCTGAATGAGTGAGTCGTTTTGAAAGAATCGATTGAAAATTGACTCAGCGACTCAGTGTGGCTTGCCGCCACCAGCCACCTAATGGTAATTTTAGTTTTGTACTGAAAAGTATCATTATATATTTTTCTTTCATTTATGTCTATTCTAGTTTTTACATTTACAACATTATTCTCATAACATCATTTATGCAAGTGCAGTGTAAATGCAAGCGCTAGAATATAGTACATAACCCTGCATGTTTAATGAGGCCTAATCTTGGCTTTAAACAATTAAATAAAACTAAACACATTTAGCCAATGCAACTTTTAAGCATATATAGTGAAAATTGTATCTCTATATTCATCCTATGTGTCCTCTCAAGGTGTACATTTATTACTTTTTTGTATCTGCATACATTATTTCTTTATTTTTTTCTGTGTTTAGTTTTTATAACTGGTTTGATGTTCTGTACTGTTTAATAGAAAAATATAATTCGCAATACGCCCTCCGAAGTTCGGATCTAAATCAAATGATTCGCAAACGCACACCGAACTGGTTTTTGCTAGTGAATCGCTCGAACGATCGAGTTTGAGTTTGAATCAATCGGAACGGTTCCAGTGTAAATGACTCACTCAATTGAATCGGTTTGTCTGTTTTTCCGCTTATATCGCGGCTTCAGTCATGTTTATACGACAGTGTCACTAATGCTAGCTCGCTAGTTTTATGAGATTAACTGAAATACGCGAAAAAAAGTATGATGTTAACACATTAAATATCTATATTTCCATTCCGAAGATAACTACTTTCCACGTATTCAGCTGAGATTTACCGGTTTACTGCTAACTAGTAAAACACTCCTATGATGAGCTGCACCTCAAAATATCTTAGATGGAAATATTGTGAATTATGATCTAGTTTGTAGCTTAATTAACTATATTTTGACCGAATGCAGTTAGTGACAGTTCAATAGGAAATCGGTTGAAAACATCGAAGAGGATGTTGAATTTATCAGTATTGTAATAAATATTTGAGAAATGATTATTGCATGTGATTGTGTTAGTCTCTACAGAGTGATAGTCGGTGTACAAAGAGCAGATGAACACCGCGCAGGTGAAGTGTGTAGAGTTGATTCACTGAGAATGATTCAGGTGAGTCGTGTGTTTTGTTCGGTTCTCGTTAATCAGTGATCTGGTGTCTGTCAGATGTTCATTCTCTCCTCTTCTGCTCTGCGGGATCTGCTCATGGATCACTCTGTGTCTGGAGATCTGCTGATGTTTCTGGGTAAGTTTGCTGATCGTATCTGGAGGACATGAGATGCTGATGGACATTGATTCAGTTCACAGACTCGGTTCTGTGTTCAGGGATCTGTACTAACACTGATCAGTCAACATCCCAAAATCATGACAGAATGAAAGATTCATCAGATAATGCTTTGATTCAGAAAGTTCTCTGAACGACATGTTTAGTAAAGTGTCAATGGGCAAACTTCTACATTTTTTTTCTTTTGGTATATAAATTATTTAATTTAATTTACCTGTCTTTAATATCACTTTTACAATATGTTTATTCATTTGTTTATATCACTTTTTTTTTTTTACATAGATTTGAACCTGTTCTTGCCATGAAAATAAGATGTTAACTATAGCTGTAACCATAGCAACAACTGACTCCACTTTAAACCAATGTGCTCATAAATGGTTCGGTCTAATTCAGATTCTTTCTTACTTACAAGAAAATAGTACTGACATTAGTGATGGACATTATTGTGTATATTAAGTTTCGTGTTTCAGTACAGCGCAGATCAGCTGAACTCACTCTTGAAATTAATCTGTGAGTCATTTTAGTTCTAGAATGTGTTTGTTAAAGGGGGTAAGCAGATAAACCTCAAATTTTCATTTTTGGGTGAACTATCCCTTTAATGTCTCTCGTAACAGAAGTGTCTTCAGCCGTCTTCAATCCAGTCATAAAACAGAATTTAATGTATGTGCTTGTGGTGATTTCAGCGTCTGCCATCTCACTAAAGGATATAATTACATGAGAGTCACGTCATGAGCATTTTATCCTTTTATTTGAGAAACTGTATCATATTCACTCAGAAACTTAAAAGGTATTCACGACAACTCGTCAAAATAAAAGTTCGGTTTAACTTGAAGACATTGTGCCAGAAATATATTATCCTACTATTGTTCAGTAGAATGTAATACTACTAAAATTAAAACTTTATTTTTTAAGGAATAATCATAAAATTAAAACATGGAAGAAATGTTTTTTGTATTAAATCCCTGTTGTTTTCCAAAAAATAAACTTTGTTAATTTTTTTCTGATAACCTGTAAAATTTAAATACACAACACATAATTCCTGAGGAAAAACAAATGTTTGAAGCTAATTTAGTAAGAATTATTTTGAATAAATTAAGTTTTTTATGCATTCAAATAATTAGACATGTTAAAACAGAATTTGGTAACAATAAAACATGTTGAGAAAAAAAAATTCATAGGGCCCTAAACATGTCATTTTTGTTAAACTTTTAATAAATTGATGTGAAATTAGATTAAATTAGACGTGTTTTTTGATTAGTAAAATTTAATTTAAAGGCACAATATGTACCTGTAATTTTCGTAATAAAATATCCAAAAACTACTTTGCATGGTGTTATATATTTCATGCAGTTGTGTATTTATGTTATCCCAAAAGTTCCCAAGGATTTGTAAATCCATTCCAATTTTAAATAATGGCTCGTCCCTGGTCATTGTCGTCTATCAATGACGTAATATCCGCACTATCCCCAGTTTCCGCATGTAGAAACTATGGCAGACACGAATGCTGCTGTACAGGTAAACTAAATCCATTACGGCTGTCGCGAATAAAAGGAAAATTAAATTAAACGTGTTGATGCAGCATTAAATTTAGATCTGCTAAATGTTGCTCCATGATTTTTTTATGCGTTTTTACAGCGCTGCGCATTATAACCAATCACACACGAGTGTGTTGAGCTTATGAAGGCAATGGCCAATCAGAGGCGTTCAGATGAGTTTTTTTGTTCACTGCACGCACTCGCAAATTCTCTCATCATAAACAACAGCGTGCAGATGTAGGTATGATATAAGTAAGATATTCATTCATCATACCGTGTATAGACAGCTTTACTGATCATAAGGGGAGTTTTTTGAGAGTGCTTAAACTCGCGCTAGACTGAAGTCAGTCGTAATGTTCTTTGACAGTGTAAATGCTCTTTGCTTGCATTCTCTGTATAATTTATTCGCTGTTTATAACTGGAAGGTACAGGTAATAAAAAAAATCATTTATTACCTCATCCGGGAACATCCTCCTTCATAGCGTCATCAAGCTTCGCCTTTGTTATTGTTTTGAAAATGCGACCTCTAGTGGCGAAAACTTGCATATCCTCCTGACTACCAGGAAAAAACTGTTTTGTGAATTTAGTATTTTGTCATGTCATTACATTGTTTAGAGCATAAGAACAAATAATTTTTTTAAAAATGATATTTTATTCATATGTTATGCCATGTCCTCTGTAGAAGACATCGGGACTTTAAAAAGTCCTGTTTTTTAAGAAATAAAAAGACATGAATAGACATGAAAAGGCAAAAACAGTGGGATTTTTGTTTTAATCACAAATCAATTTTCATTTTTTAAACCAAACTTTATATAAAGATGATTCGCAACTATGTTATGAAAGATATTTTTAAAAAACATTTTTCTTTATGCAAAATGTGTGTAAAATGGCCATAAACAAGTTTTTCCATTCTATACAATGTATCTATAAACTGTATCTAATTTGCATATTAATGTGTTTTTGGGGCAACATAGAATGAACAAATAAGTGCAATAATGGGAGTAATAATTAGCAAGATTTTCATAATAATATCTAATATTTAATAGGAATATTGATACATCATTTTTTCTCTATTCATTTGTCGTGTCTCCCAAAATGTGTAATAAACATGCTTTAAGTCCTGGTGTCCTCTACAGTGGACATGTATGAAATCGACGTCCTGTTTTGATTTGAAACACCATAACATTTTCCTGAGATGTTGATTTATGACAAACAATTTGAAAATTAGTCAGATTTAAATGATAATTACAAAATATTTTCATATTTCCATAAGGGTGTTACACTTGATCACTAAATCAATGTTAGCCATTTTTAAAGACCAAGGAGAGGGAGTGGTCACGGAGAAACATCCAATCATTTGGTATCTCTGGAAAGCACTGAATGTGCTCTGTACAGGACTCCAGACTTAACACTGTGGCATGTAACGTCTCAGAGAAATCACTAAAACATAATGTCCTCTACAGGGAACAAAACTCCATCGCTGGTAGTCAGGAGGATATTGTACGTTTAACCATTTAAAAAGGAGTCCAGAAAAATTAAAACGGAATTTGGGAATAAATGAAATGGATTTCATAGGGCCCTCCTCACATCTATATTCAGACTCTGAAAGTGTTTTTGCGCGACTATGAGCCGCTGACACACATGATGTCAGGCGTGTTTGACGCTTGCGTCTCCTCTGAAGTGTCTTGTGTAACGCTGTGGAGCGTCTGATGTTTGTAGCTCACAGATCATCACCTGTGCCTGTTTTACAGGTGTTTGCGGTTGTTGTTCTCATTAGGCTTCAGGTTTATTCTCTATTCTCAAACACACGTCGAGCGGGTGCGATTTAAACAAGCTCACCAATGCGTTTATTCTTTTATCTTGTTTATGAGAACACGCATTCAGTGGCAGAAAATACGATTTAAATTCACATTATTATTACCCAGTCGAATATTTATTTTCCAATAACAATGCTTTAACGCTTGTTTGCATGTAATTAATCACACATATGCAGTATTGATTGATTGATTTGTTGTTTTTTATTGATGTAATGAACCCATGGGAAAAGGCCACGAGTGTTTGGGGACAAAATCTGTACCCATAAGTGAGCAAAACTTTGTCATTATCTCCCAAAACTTTGTTTTGTGGATGACCTCATTTGCAAAAATGGCGTAAAAATAAGTAAACAGTTTTTAAAATAAAAACAAGGGACAAGAATTAGGTTATAGTATTTAATTAGCTGTATATAAAAACTATACAGTATTTATGGAATGTCCCCATTTAGATACTGTAAGTAAAAGTGTGTGTTTAAAGAAGTATACCAGGTTATATTTAGCATATTTACTATTAGACAAAATTTTCATTTTTCTCGTACTTCAGTTTTAGAATAAAACTATGTCTTGCAAGGGAGGTCTTACAAGGGTAAATAAAGAACTGGTTGTTTCAATAAGTTTTGTAGTACAGTATAGTATTTTCTTTACTCTTTACTTCAAAAACGATGTCTAAAACGGTTAATATTTAATGTATTTGAGGTCTGAGATGTGGGAACGGTGAAGAGAGAGAGGGCAAACATTTTGCATTTTAGGTCAGCATTAGCCAATATTGTCTTAAAAACCCTGCAATGCACTTCATCTTTTATAACATAGAATTTTGACCAAATATATTCAATCTTGATTTTTGTAAAATGTTGCAACAAGATGTTAATTTGTTTATTAATTTTTTGGTGAAAAATAAGTTTTGGACATATAAGGTAATAATAATAATAAAAAAACGTAAAGTAACTTCAAAAGAGCATTCAAAGCAAATATCTTTAAAAGAAATTGCGTGTGGAGCTTATGCCCCCGATCCGTGCAGTGTTCTCACCTTTTTCCTCCTTACCTGTTTGCATCTCTGGAAAACACTTTGTGATATGTATGTTTACTTATTATTTATGTATTTTTACTAGTTTGTGATGTTTGTATAGTTTTACTGTGTAACACACTTTAAGAAGCACATTTGAAAGTGGTTAATTATTTTTATTATTATTATTATTTTTGACCTTAAGGCACTGTGTGGTATGGTACTGTGTGTAGGTGTGTGGTTTTGTGCCTCATGTTTTGCCCGCGGGGCGTCTGAGTAAAATTAAAGCCAGCAAATCCGATTATTTTCTCCCAAAGGGAATTGACTGATCGTCAGCTGATGTGTGTGTGTGTGTGTGTGTGTGTGTGTGTGTGTGTGTGTGTGTGTGTGTGTGTGTGTGTGTGTGTGT